>NW_009615592.1:112041-274331 GCF_000690535.1 Cariama cristata
TGTTGAGAGCAATAAAGAGCGTCAATGGTTGGGAGAAGAGAATTGAACCCAGGAGGCCTGGCGTCCACAAATATCGTCCCTTTTCGGGGGCTGCAGTGTGATCCAGATTTGACAAGTTATACCTTCAGAGAGATTCAATCTACTCTAAGCCAAATATATACATACACATACAGTTTTAAAGCAGGTGTTTTAATAATATGCAAGCGATAGGAATACTACAGTTCCTCCTCATTTCTGAATTTTGTTTATGTAGATCGACACAAGAATATGCTTGTGAAAGGAGAATATTTTCCTTTTGGTGACATAGATGACATCCACTTCAAATACCTCTGTAAAGACTTTTTTGTACTAATAATGCTTCATTTGAAGAAAAGATAGAATCTAGGTATAAAGTAGAGGAAATCATTATCAGCTCTGGATTTGAAGGTAAAAATTTTCAGAGAATTAGATGGTAGAGTTCTTTGTTGTAATTTCTGTTTGGTTTTGATTTCATTGTTAAATGCTGCCAGGGTCATATGCAATATCTGGGGCTTCAGCCAGAGTCAGACTCCAGACATTTTCTTATTTCAGGAGCATGTTTGCCTAATTTGAACACATTCAGAGCTTCTCTTTCTTGGTTTGGACTATAAAGCAGAAAAAATTTCACTGAACTGAGACCGTTATACTCCTAGCAAGAATATGTCCTTAAAGGATTTAATGTATATTCTTTATGTAGGCTGACTTCAACGCTGCAGATAATTCATCTTAACTTCCCTGGCTGTCCTTCCTTATTCAGTTGGATATTCCAATAAACACAGTGTTCAGAATAATTACACCATTTTCTTCATAGATAACGTATTCTTCTGTGACTGAAGGGATGTATTTCTAGAGGCTATGTCTGAAATTATTACATGAATATAGAAAATTTCCTTCCAAAATCCACATCTTTCAAACAAACTCTCTCCTTTATTGATACCCAAATAATCAGAGTCTGGGTATCATGTATCGGCAAATGCTTGGCAAGTAGAGGAGGTGAGGTAAAAGGGGGGGGGAGAGGAGTTTGGAATATTTCCTCTATTACATTTTAAAACTCAGATTTTGACAAAGGAAACCATAAGAGACCTTCTGGTGAGTGGCTTGCAACTGACATTTCCACTGACAGGTTCAAGGAGCACTGAGGAAAAACAGCACTTAAGTGGAACAGTTTATCGGACTTCATCTTTTGGGAAACAAAGTACTTTATGTTTTGTCTCCGCACATGCTTAGCTTGATGGGGCACCAGTCTACCATAATGTTGTTATCATTATTAATAATACATCCGTGCAAAGCTATGTAGGAAAGCTCTGCCTTCCCAGGCAGGTTGTACAGGACTCAAGACCTTGTTTTTTTACCTGACCCCCTGCACCTGCGGTGGGGCTGAGGCAGGTCCTGCATCCGGGAGCCTCCGAGGAGCCGACCCGGCTGGCCGACTCACACTGGCTCTGCTGAGCCAAGGAACCCGGGTCTGGGCACCGTGCTTCCCAACCCCAGGGGCAGAAAGGCTCTTTAATACCCCCATTTTAATGCCATGCATGCCGAGCCAGAAATCTCCGCTCAGTCTAGAGGCAGATGGTTGTTTATCACCGGCCAGCATCCTCCTGCCAAACAGGCGGTGGCAGGCGGTTGGCACCACATTTCCAGGTCTAATTCCAGAGTACTTTAGTGCTCATAGGAAATTCTTTGTAACATTCCCTTTGCTCTAATATTCAATTAGCTTTCAAACAAGTGAAGAGCGTGGATGAGCTGAGATGGCCATTTTACCAAGTACTGTACTATCACAGAGAGTTCGCAGACAGTTGTTTCAAAGTAATTGAAGTCATAATGCGCAGAAAAATGACTTTTCTAATGCTTGCCTTGAACATTTTTTTTTTAATGTAATTAAAAAGTAGATTTAGAAATATGCTCGGCAACCCAAAAGATTAAATATTAATATGGTGCATAATTAATAAATGATACATCTCTTGATTACTAATGGGTTATTGACTCTAAAAGCCTAACATTATGGAATATTAGGGCAAACAAAGGCTTTGGGAGAATATCTCTAAGTTTCCAGGATGAAGCTGCATCTTTGTCCTTCTAAAAAGTTGTACACCTCTTTCAACACCTTCCAAACCACTGAAAAATAGCATTAGACTGAAAGGTATGATTATTATAACCACTTTTGAAAGCTGTGTTCTTACCATTTATTCTGCACTGGAGTCCCACTGTGCAGGTTCTTCTGTCAATGAAAATTCTGCCAAAAAAGGTCTTCTGTCTTAGAATAGAAATTTATTACATTGTCATTCTTGTTTTCATCTTATTCTTTTAAAAAATACTACAACACTTTTCTGAAGTCAGGTATCAGCACTGCTGTCTATGCTAAATGTACCTTGGTAATGAAGTGAAGCTTAGAAGGCTGTGAAATATTAATCAAAATTCTTGATATCTGTCAAACTTTCAAGACAAATAGTTAGCAATTTTGAAATATAATACTTATTTCTGCAAGAAATTACAGTAGAATAATAGAAGCATTAACAATTCTGTGTCATAAAATTGCAGAGACTGGAGAGAATAGAGAATTATGAATTTAATTACATTGGCAGATCTGTTTGCCTTGCCTGTTTCAAACATCAAACTTCCAAGAACATGGTCACTAGTTGAGACGTCGCTACAAGCTGGCCTTCCTTGGATCCCTAAGTCTGTGAAGGTGAAATTGGACAGGAAGATTCACTTTATCAAGGAAGAGGCTGAAAATAAGAATATAAGCAAGTGTTTTAACCTGGGAATTTTATCCCATTTGTACCCAGGAAAAGGGTCCAACTGAAGCTAATGCTGCCTTCCAGCTCAGCAGCATGTTTCATTTAAAAGAATGAAACAGCTGTATTTCATAACCATTAAAATATCAGCGTCCGTATCCCAAAATACCAAAGCGGTGATTTGTCTGCTCTCTGAAGGCAGCTCGTTGCTGAGGAGGTGTCTCAGACCTGAGAAGCAACTTGCAGCCCATGCTCTGCCACAGGTTTCCTGCACGTCCTTGGGCAAGCAGGCAAAATCCAGGATGGTTTTGTGGAATCCTGACAGTTCCCATGATGGACGTGTGGGACCCAACTTCAGCACCCTCCCTCGGGGTGCAAGGCAAGGCTGGAACTGAGTCACCCCTGTATTCATGTCGGGATTGCTGCCAACCGCCCAGGTGCTGCTTGGCCATACTGCTGCCCAGCCAGTCATTCTACTCTTGTACTTGTGCAAATGATTGCTCTTATTTTATTGTATTTGCCCCTGTCTTTAGCAGATAAAATCCTACTTTTTTTCTTCAGATTATTTATCAAGGTCATGTTGAATTTTAATCCTGACTTCTAAGTGTGCTTGCAGCCTCTCCCAGCTTATCAGCTGCAAATTTAATCCCTGTTAGGGATGATTACATACTCCTGCCTATTTAGGGTCCATTAACTTCAATTAGGTTAAGAACCCTTTTATACAGGTTGGGTTTTTTTCACTGTTACATCTTACCTGGCTCAGATTTAAAGACCAAAAAAAGATAAAACTCTTTTTGGTTATCCTCAGGATTTTTGAGATGGATTTTCAAACACTATTATGGCAGTATACATATAATAATGCATGCATAAATAAACCAAAATATTTTGACTTAATCAAGTGCCTAAATACAAAAAGAAGTGGAAAAAAGTTTAAAAGAAATTCTCCTTCACAACGAACAAGTGCAATCCATGGTACTCCTAGCTGAGGAGGCTTTTAGAAAAAAGACCTGACCATATTGATAAGCTATTAATACTTACTTTAACCCACAACTAAAACATTCATTGTCCTTTAAATGTTTGATGTGTACAGCGCTATCACCACTTCAAGAAGCAACATCCAGAAAATCTGCCCTTTCAGTCTGTTCTCGCTTACAATGGGCTCAGGTCTTTCATTCGAAACTCTGGGACTCCTCTTACAGTCTGTGCTGCCTACAAATGGAATAAACACCTTTTGGAGGTCGGAATAGGTGACAGCAATAAAGAAGGTGTTTTTCAGAGCAGGTGTTTTACATATGAATTTATATGTTTACGCACTAAAGGATCTTTCCTGAGAGCACGTGCTGTCTACCTACCAGCTAAATATGTGGCAGAATATGTACCACTGTGTTAGTTAATAACTCATAGCAAGTACCTAGATCCATCTTATATCAGAGCATGGACACAGTCGTAGCTGACTTTTTAAACCACCACCATTTGCAAAGTATCAGAAATGAAGGTGATAATGAACTAGTGGATGTACTTTTTTTTAATTTTTTTTTTTAGGCAAATTTAAACTGTTCCTATATAGATCATAGAATTATAGAATCATAGAACGGTTTGAGTTGGAAGGGACCTTAAAGCTTATCCGGTTCCAACCCCCCTGACATGGGCAGGGACACCTTCCACCAGACCAGGTCACTCACAGCCCCATCCAACCTGGCCTTGAACACTTGCAGGGGTGGGGCAGCCACAGCTTCTCTGGGCAACCTCGGCCACTGCCTCACCACCCTCACCGGGAAGAATTTCTTCCTGATATCTGATCTAACTCTTCCCTCTTTTAGTTTAAAGCCATTGCTCCTTGTCCTGTCACTCCAGGCCCCTGTAAAAAGTCCCTCCCCAGCTTTCTTGCAGGCCCCTTTAGGTACTGGAAGGCTGCTCTAAGATCTACTGGAGCCCACTCTTCTCCAGGCTGAACAACCCCAACTCTCCCAGCCTGTCCTCACAGCAGAGGTGCTCCAGCCCTCAGATCATCTTTATGACCCTCCTCTGGACTTGCTCCAACAGGTCCATCTCCTTCTTGTGTTGGGGGCCAGTAATGAAACAGACCAGAACAGAAGCTTCGTACATTAGGTTGCATCAATTTTATTCCTCAAAGGTGGTGTAGAATTTGCTTTCAAAATTGTCTTGATTAAAAGAAGACTACTTCTAGAAGTGTTTGATAGATTACATGAACATTCTACTATGTACAGCAATGTGCAATGTATAATGTACAGCAAGAATATTTTTTTTGCTGTATGTGGAACATCCCACATACAGAGAGACTTCATGTGAACTGAATGTTACTTTGTGTAATTTTGTTTGGCTTTCATAATATTCCCTTGTGGATTACAGAATAAGTAAAGCACCACACTTTTGTGGCTCTCTACTTTTATACTTAGTCCTCAAGTCAATATTTTAACATTGGCTAGTTGACATCAAAGCCAAATCCTGTTTATGAATCTCACTGAAACCACCAGTATAAAGCCAAAATGACTGTATGAGGGATCACTTTCAGATTTTTATAGGTGAAATAGATATCTTGCTTAGTAGAGGATGCTACAAGACATATCACAAGCAATTTTGATTACTTCTTGGGGAAAAAAAACCCACAGCTTTCACTCCTTGGTTCTTTCAGCTTATCTCTCTGCTTTTTAGTCTTGCGATGGCAAACCCACTTTCTCATTGCAACAGATAAGACTAGCCACAACTACCAGGCAAGCTGCACCTCTAACTTTACAGCACAAATTCACCAACACTTTTGCTGTTGTATCCTACAATACTTGTTAGATTTTTTTAAAATTCTGACTTATTTGCTCTGTTTTGGCCCAAGATGCTCTTATCCTTGAAGAGAATGACAAGGATGAGCAATTCCAAGGTCTACCCCGACAATGCTTGGTCTATTAAGCTAGAGAAAATGTAGTATATTATTAAATCATTATAGTGAACAGCTGCATTTTATTCTGAAGAACTGCTTTGAGGGAGCTGCATTTGGAACGGCTTCTGATTTCTACCATAGGTGGAGAGCTCAGAGCAGTGAATTGGCACTAACTCCCAAGCTGGCAGAAGAGGAGTATCTCCTATCTCAAGGGAGAGGTCTGGCCACTCTTCTTATTTTATCATTCCCTCAGCATCTTAGCCACAAGACGGCTCCAGTAAGATCACTGTCCTCTAGCCCTTCAACAAGGTAGCAACACTGCAAGAGCAGATCGGTCAAACAACAAACAGTGTGAGCAAAGGCAGGTTACGTAGAAAAATGTTGCAAATGTAATAATAAGGAAATAATCCCTTGGAACTCTTAGGGTATATAACAATAAAACAAAGCAAGCATGTGCTGGAAATTAAATCTCCCAGCCGTATTGATTGCTAATGGCCTTTTTTAAATTTCAACCTTATTTACTATGTAGAGATAAGAGCTGACTCTGAGCACTTTGTCTGATTCAGAACCTCATATAAGAAATCTAAAGATCACTCAAATTAAGAGGAGATGGCTAACTGCTCCCCTGGGTTATACAGAAGAATATTTTATTTGCCCCCATTAGAGCAAAAGAATAGCACAGAACAGATTCAGTCCAATCAGAGATACCATTCAACAAAAAGTGGCAGCTGCTTTTGTTTTTCTTAAGAAGCGTGGAAAAATACGTCTGTTTCCATTAGCGCTACACTTTCCTCTGTTGGTTTTTCTGATGCTTTATTGTTGTCATTCTGCAAACTGTAGAGCTATGCAGCAAACCTCTCAAAAGGTAAAATAAGCTTTTCCACGTTACCGATTCTAAAAGATAGCAATGTATTCATTCACATTTGAGCAATGCAAGTTTCTGGCAGAATGAGAATGTCCTGAATTATAAAACATAAAGCAATACTCTGAGCAAAAGAATACAAAATATCTACTCTCTTTCTAAACAAACTAAATGGTTTCTATAGATCAACAGCACTGAAATCACAGTAGAAGGTACTGACAGAACATTTGAGTAACCAGCACTGATTGAAGGCTCTTATTAACTGTATTTTAGTTTTATATTCCCCGTGTGACTTGGCATCACAAATATAGCTGTCATAGACAGCCATAGAGCAAGAAGTGGCTGTTCTTTCATTATTTTGAACTTTCCCAGCAGGATTCACCGCTCTGGCTTTTTTGAGCAACTTGTGGTTTTGAGCATGCAGACCGTATGCATTATGTACTAGCTTGCATATTTCTACCTTAAATAGGTGGTGTAACTCTAAGAGACTGAGTAGACCTGTTTGCAAAATATGAGTCACTCCAAACCTCAGCATGAAACCTCAAACCAAACTCTATACTTTAAGATTAGAATAGGTTCAGAAAAGTACTTTTGTCTGCTATCTCTGTAGAGAATAGGGTTTATGGAAGGAGGCCAGCACCTTGGTACAGGATTTAAAAAAAAGTGTTTTTTCTTCCTGCAGTCTGACAGAACAACACTTAAAAGCAGAGTGAAAAAGAAACCACTCTTCCAGAAGACACCAGTTGTCAGCATGTTATCGGCATGTTGCAGTCTGAAGGGCTGGAGGAAAGACCTCAAAATCAAAAGATAAACACATCCCAAAAGTTTTCTCTAATGACAGCTGTCAAGCTATCTTGAATCGCCTGCATTTTCTAGAGATAGGGAGGCACAAGGACTTGGGCAGAGCAAGGTAACGCCACATCTCTCCTTCCCCTCTGCCACAGCTCTCCTTCCCAAATCACAACCTCCGGCTTGCCCAGGCAACAGCGACAGGGACACCCTTCACAGCGTCTTGTAGGGTCTCAGCAAAGGCAAGCAAGCCCTGCAGGACTGCGATGGGCATGGAGAAGAGTCTACAGACCCAGTCTCTGACAAGCCTGGTTCAGGGCGAAGGGTTGAAGCCAATTCAAACCCTATGGAAGTCAATCAGAGCCTTGTAATTGCCGTAACGAGCTGGGGAGATGGGGCTTGCCCAGTTTTATGCATGTGCTAAAATCCAGTGGTTTTCAAACCTGACTGCCATTATTGTGAAGTAAGGAAAGACTGGGTGGCTCCCGTGTGTGTAAATAGCTCCAAGTATGTTCAGGAGCAGATTGAGACCTTGTTGTATTGGTGGTTCATATGCTCGGGCATTTGGGTCATGAAATGCTTTGCAATCAGAATTTGCACTCTTGTTCTTCAGTTTCTTGGTTATTGCAGAGGAAGTACCAGTATCAAATCTTTCCAGTGCACTGGAAAATTCTTCCTACATAATTCAATGAAGCCTAAATCCTTTTCTCTAAAAATATCATAACTAAGTATTTTCCACCATGTTTAGAGTTTCAAGAAAAGGAGAATATAATCCAGCAGAGTTGTGAAATAAAGGCAGAAAAAATGCAAATTTGTCCAAATTCCTTACAGTGTTTTTTCTCATTTTATGTTTCCAGTATTTTTATTCTGATATGTTGAAAAATGTCCAACTGTATCAATTTACTTCCTATTCCTAGAGACAGGCTTATTCACAAAGGGAGGAGGGAAAAAGAAGGAAGAAAGGAATCATTTTTTTTATTTCCAAATTTTCTAGAAACATTTAATGAAAGTCTGAAGGAAAATGAAGCTCTTTCTGGTGTTACTTAATACTCATATTCAAGCAGAACCCTTACCAATGGCTATAAATACCTGTTTGTACTCAAAGAAAGCAAAACTACTTTTTGAAGAGAGCTCATTAAAAACAAACAAACAGCACTTTTTCATGCTCTACCACAAATGCAATGCTTTCCTCCATGCCTTTAGCTGGTAAAGCAGGTTTCAGGAAGATGGCTAACTAAATTGTCTTCTGCAGGATAGCTCCATAGAAAAGAAATTATTCCTTTCAATGTGGCTGGCAGGACTGCATTATCATTTCTCAAGTGCTTCCCAATTTTGTAGATCTTGAAACAGCTATTAGATGTTTCAGCCTAACAGACTCAAAGTGTTGTGCAATTTCTCTGCAGGTACAAAGTGGACTTCAGTCCGAGTTCGCAGAGACTGGCCAGTTGGTTCTATCCATGCAGCCATGACACATCTCCTCCAGTGCACTTACTGTATGCACTTTGTTCATTTACACCACTTAAAGGAATCTAAAAAATCTCCTTCAATGAAGGAGGCAAAGTCCTGCAAAAATCTGCACTACTCCTCCCTACACACATACACTTCTGAGCGCTGGATCAAAGGAAATGGTCCATTTGACTTTTTTTTTTTTTTTTTTTTAAATTGTTAGGAAAACTTCCTATCAACTCATTTCTTTTTCCTCCAGACCAATCAGCAAATTAAAAAAAAAATATCTATTGTTGGTACAGCTCTAGCACATTTTTTTGTTCCCCTATGTGCTCAGCCCTGCCGTATGCATCTTCCCTCCACAAGACGCAGGAGTGTGTACTAGAGCGCAGCCTTTCCAGGATCCTGGGGATGCAGAGAACGATGCTTTCCTGCTTGCAGATCTGCATTACAATACAGCCCCACAGCAGCTGATCACACAGTAGCTTCCCATGCCCATCTCATCCCCTAGACTTCAGTTTTAGAGTTCTCCTTTTTAGCAGCACTATGTTGAACAGGCACTCTCGCACTTTTTTTTCCTCTCAATGTTCCAGCGATACCGCAGCAGCCCGGCCCTGCACTTCCAGGCAGCATTTGTGCCCTCGTTCCCCCACCCAGGCTGCACCAAGCAGCTCTCTGTGCCACCACATCTGCCCAACACCATCCTCAGAGATGCTCTCCAGGGCATGGGCTGAGCCAAGGCAGAGCCAGGTAGGGGTCTTCTGGACCTTTTACTCCATCTCATTTAAAGCTGGGCATCACTGACCTAAGTAGGAAGTCATCTTACTGACTGAAAGTGATGGGCATGCCTTTCTCAGTGTCCTTAGTAGGAACTGGGCCCAATACATATGCTTAACTCCATCCTTAACTTTTATAAGATTAGTTGTGCTCAATGACTTTTCAGCAGGTATCGTTTTCTACCAACTCTGCCTTACTCTGAAAAGAAGAGGGGAGAAGCAATTACAAGGCTCTTCGCTCTACTTGTTAATCACAGAATGACACCAAAAGGCCAAGAGAAGAAATGCAGCAGGGGATGTGTACTGAGCTCCTCTGGAAAGCCAGCATCCAGCCGGAGGAGAATCGCTTCGGTGATGCTCTGCTGCTTTGGCTCACATCGCCCTGCACCGCTCTGCCCACCGCAGCAGGGGAAAATGCCCAGGTCCTTGTGCAGGGTTGGGGATGGTGAAGCTTTCTTCAACCACTCCTGAAAGTTTGAGTCAAAGCACCCTGAGCTTCAGAGGATTTCTGGGTTTTAACATTTTTGGATTCTGTAACAACAGAATCAACACAGAGCTAGTTCAGCAAAGTGGAAAGGGGTGTGACGGCAGCAAAGAGGAGGGAGACAAAATACTGTGAAAGGTATAAACTACCTTCAGTAAGGCAAAAGAACTCCTTAAATCCCTTTTTCAACAAAGTATTAAAAAAATAGGGGAAAAATATGCAGGGGAAAAATAGGGGGAAAAAATGTTAAAATAGACATGATTGGTAGAAACGAACGATCAAAATAGTTTACAGGCTCCACAAACAAAAGCCGATAGCCTGAAGATGCCAAGCTATTTCAGACTCCCTAGCCTGAAAAAAACTCAAATTCCTCCAAACCCGCTCATCCCAGGAAACTGATCCTGGCAGCCACTGCCCTGAGGTGAGTCCTGGGTTTAGGGTCCCTTGCAGGCTCCACAGACCCAAAGAAAGGAGCTATAAGTGGGATGTGTCTGTGACCAGACTGAGCCATTCTAACCTGGAGGTGTTTTGCCGCCATGACATTAAAGTGCAGCACAGCATTGGGGACGAAGAAAGAAGGCCCAGCCACCCACAGGGTCCCGACCATTAACTCCTCTTACTCACCGGGAAACTACCCCAGAACCGAGGTGCCCAACCCCACAGGACAAGTCCCACCGAGCATGTGGGATTCTGCTAACAAAATGTTAATGTAGACTAACCCACTCAACGAGACTCATAACTAGGTTTTCTGCATGTCTACAAGTTATCACACACATGATGCAAGCATCGATTAACCCTCACAGTTTCTATCACCTTATTTAAAGCAACCTGCTTTTGACCTAGAATACAGAGATTTCACCAAGACCTTTTCAGCTACAAGTTAAGAACCATGTTAAATCTAACATCTAAACGCTCTTTCCTATTACAGGGAACAAATTCTCCTCAGAACCTTGTCTCTAATCACTTATGCTAAACTTTTCTGAGACAGATGAATGCCTTAAATCAAAGAACGTGGAAGGGAGTAAACGCTGTTTGTTAGCACAGACGTTGGTACATGGCAGCTCAGTCGTTTAAAAGGCTGATCTCTTGCCTGAGCCCTGCCTTTAGCAGGTACGTGTTTTCCTGAATTATTGCCTTAGATGCAACAAGCAAGTTAAATTTTTTTACTGGTGTAATATAGGTTATGATATTTAGAGATTCTATTTAGAAAGAAAGGAATATAAAAAGTCGGCAGGGTATGGCATAGATGACAGGTTGGGCAGTCAGCTCCACACAGAGATTTTTAAAAGAAAAGTAAGGAAAGACAAGGTGTGGAAAACAGTAGCAAATTAAGCAAGATGCAACCACACTATGTATTCCTTTCATTCCTGCAGCATAAGTGAAATCCTTCATCTTTTAGTGGTTTCTGAAGTCGGTAGTTTCTTGATTCTTCAACTCACAGAAGTGATGTCTTTGATCACTCTGGGATGTTGCTGTAAGCTTGAGATATCTCAGCTTGAGCATAGCTCTATCAGAGGAGAGTAAACCTGCTGTGAATGCAGGGCCCTGATATTGTGCCTGGTTTCTCTCATAACACCACTGTGAAACAGCTCGAAAGAGCAGTGCCGCGATTCCTCTGAGCCAGACAATGCAGTCGCTGCTCTGCGTGGTGCAAGCTTTCGCCTGGAGCAGTCCCAGAGCACTTGGGCAAAACAAATCGTATTTAACTGTAGCTAGAAAACTGCTTATTTTGTCTGTCATGATGATGGTGTTCAAAAGCTACCCAATTAATAAAGGTGGCTCAGATCAGCATAGGGAGTAGGTTGATATTCTACAATACTAAAGCACAAGCATTGAGTTAGGAGGGGGAAGAAAGGGAGGGGAATTAGCACCAGTTTAAACCCTGTCAAGACGAGGCAGCTTTGAATGCAAAAAGGACTAAAGGTTAAGGTCTTTGCTTGATTCACTGTTACTTGATACCTACAGGAAATTAAACCACAGAAGCTCAGGTCAAAAAGCATTAATAAAAGCAAGGAAATTCAGAAGTTTGGAAAAAATGTTATGATACTTTAATGTCATTTTCCCTGTTTCAGGGGTGTTCAGGCAAGTGTATCACATCGTGTACCACACTGTATAGGCTGCGATACACAGCGTGAACTGTGGATTTCTGTGCTGTCACCAAATTTTCCCAGAATGACTAGGTCCAAGTCATAGTGGAATATTACTCACATACAGTCCTCATGCAGTTTAATCCGAACAATACAGTGTATAGACATTCCACCATCTGTTAGGAATTGTGGCAACTCTGTAGGGCACAGCTGATAATGTTTGAAGTAGAGATCCTTTGGTTTGGGCAAGGCGCTGTGGTGAGCAGCTTGCTGCCTTTGGTGGAAAATAAATGCTAAGTTGCTGGAACAAAGGAGAGAATGTTTTTCCATGTATAGCTATTTTAGCTAACAGCTTTGCGTTGGCCAAAAGCATGTTGCATGGTCTAAGTCACAGCAGAAACTTTATGAATTAGATAACCAGCCTGAAATGGCACAAACTAGGTTGTTGATCTTAAAAAATGCTTGGTTTTGCAGTCAAGAAAGTTTTAATCAATGCTTTTTTGTTGAGGATAAGTGGAGTAAGATTACTTGTAGTGATCTTGCCTCTTACTTGTAGTGCTTTTTGCAGTCATATGGGAAGCCTCTTGTTTGTCTCTGGGTCTGCTCTATGGCTGATTTTTGGATGTGTAAAAGTGCATGGGTATCATTCTCCACGTAAGGTCTATTGGCCCTTTCCCACCACTTAAAAGAACGTTAAAAGTCTATGTAATCATAAAGGCATGCCCTTAATGGAAATCTTTAACATGAACAGTGCAGTGGAAACACTCAAACTGCTGGAAATGGCCAAGAGAGAATGAAAAACCAAAAAAATCAGCAAGAAAAAAACCAAAGTCTACTATATGACAGCAAATCATAAGCTTGATTCAGTTATAAAGTGTATCCAGCAAAAAGCTACTTGAGACACAGTGTATGTTCCCCAAACACAATAATAAATCAAGACCACTTACTTGAGCTGTTTTGTTATAAAGCAGTTCTACTTCTTTCTTGAATTAATGACTCTAAAAATCCTGCTAAAGATTAAATAGCTGACTTCAATTTCATTAAAGGAAAAAAATCATCATCTCCCACATCCAGTTTTTTTTCAGATTTGTGGAAGTCCCACTCTGTACTTGGTTATTGGGTCAAAGGCTGATGAGGCAAAGTCTTTAGAATTACTTGTTTCAGGGAATGCTGTTCCCCAAAGTGTTTAAAAGACTTGTTCTATTACTCTTACTGTAGTAATTCCCACATCAGTGCAGAGTCCACTGACTTCCCAAGAGTTTGGGCACTCAGCTGTGCAGATCAACATCAATGGTAAGAGTCTAAAATCTAAATTAATGGGAATCATCACCCCACGTCCTCCATGCAGGTGACAAAAACCAAATGCTCAAGCTTCTGTTGCTTTGGTTTTGGACCTTTATTTGAACTGAGCCTCCTGGGCATCCACTGTTATGTGGGCTTCCCTCCTCCAAAAAAAGAAAAAAATAAAAGCTCCCCAGGAGACACAGCTGCTGTCTGCATTGCGCAGACACCTTGGATTGTAAGTGTAATTACTGCGGCTAAAGTCTTGCCATGAGAAGTGTGCCCTTGTAGAGCATCGTGGGTGAGCAGCTTGTCCTGGCCCTGGCCACGCCGTGTTACAGCTGTGCTGGAGGTTACAACCTCATCAGCGATGGCTCACGGAGGTCACTCATAAAGGACTACATACTCCAAAGGTTCACAGCCCACAGTACAAACCTAGAACTGGCCAAAAAATATGTCCACATTGGTCACACACTTCCTAATCATCTGACATGTATTGCTCACACTTTTTCCAGGATTTGAAGGATTCAGCTACACAAACTTCCTAGTAAAGCAAATGTTGGGACAGAGTATAAATCTATTCACATCCCCCTGCCACACAGCAAGAACTAGATAATATGTTTAAAAGTGAAAAACAGAAAGAACTTGCTATATCTAAATTTATAATTCATTCACGAAGCATTCTTTGTTTTCTCAGGGTATAAGAGAAATGATTATGCGCTCAGCTATCCTGAAATAATTAAAAGGTCATCAATTTGCTGTCACTGTACTGATATGGTTTAATTACATTCTAAAAATATATTGAACAGGCTATTAAAGGAAGATTATATTGCTGAGATATGTTATTATTTTAACAATGAACCAATGTCTGTTGAGTAGGAGGAATGCATGAAAATATGATCTGAGCACAGTTTTAAATGAGCACAGCTGATATGAATCTAAATCTGCTATACTGCAGCATTATCTGAACTTTCCAAACAGAGAAATGTGCTCAAAAATGAAGAACAAAAGAAATCATACCTGGAAAACCATTGTTTCCACATAGTCCATCTCTAGATCTCTGACAATGTTAGTATAGGCATAGCAATGCTGTCAATCACAAGGTCTTTCCTAATGAATAAATGTTAAACTTTAAAATAACTTTTTGAAGGCAGAAAAGAGGGTGCAGGGGGAAGAACCTGGTCACCAGTTAAAATACATGGGCTAGGACCCACAGTATTATTATTTGTTAGCGTAACATAGCTGTGTTCTATGAACCTACATAAATTTATATTAGCAGTGGATATTGCACATCAAGAATCTACATGAAGTGGCACCTAGTAAATTATTTCTATATAAGAACTGTCAATAATGTCCCATGATTTTTTTTCTCCTGATTTTTAATAACCCTCTGTAAATTTTGAAATTTAGTAGTTCTTCCACTACCATCCAAGGAGACCTCCTTTACCAGCTGACTATCTACCTGTGCTGTGGTCTATCCAGCTTTATAGGTAGACAGTTGTCCTAGTGTATGAAAGATGCTAGAACTACACAAATAGTGATTTAAATAGCATTTGTGGTACTAACAATAGTCAGCTCAACTGCGCTCCAATGGATCAGGCTGTAAACCCGGTTTTCAGAGGTTTTGATCCACAAGCACGCAAGCTTCGATGAAAATAAGCAAAGATGCTTTCTCAGGTGTCTATATACATAAATACACACACAAATTCAGATTGAACAGATAACTTAAAAATTCATTAAAATATTTGTTAAAAATGTTTTGTAATGTTCCCCAGCTAAGTCTTTTGTTGCTATGTGCACCCCTCGGGAGCTATTTTTGAAGCATTTGAATGTTACTGCACACAATTCAGGAGTACACTGATTCTGCAGTAGAAGACAACTCCTAGCCCCAAATAGTGAATTTACGTATCTGTACTCAAGCCAAATGATATCCAGCTGATTTGCTTTCTATTCTACTCAGTCAGAGTATCTACAGTTGAAATCTTAGGAGGAAGCTCAAATTAGAAATTAATTTTATTTTATCCTATCAAAGGTAAAAGTGTTCATTCTCCTGTCAAAGCAAGATGTCTTGGAAAGATTCCCTCAAGTGGAATGAGAATAGGGAGGAAAGCTGAGTTCAGCAAAAAGCAGAACTGAATACAAGAGATTTGAAAGATTATCTCAAGGACCATTCATTTGAAATTAGTCTGCTGTTCCTGTTGAAAGGGCAGTTTTCCCTTTGTTTCTCACCATGACAAAGGAGGATGGAGAAACAATAGAAGAAAAGGAAATCTGCCAGGCCTGAAACTCTGTCCCTCAACTTGGCTGCAGCACTGAGACTAGAGTCTGCCTCATAAATTTTGCAGGATTAAGCAGAGACACAATAAAAAGACAGTTTCAGAAGAAAGGAATGAGTCAAGGGTCCACAACACTCTGGGGAATTTGGGTTCCCTTCTCCAGAGAAGTCCAAACTGTTCCCACCATCCTTTGAAAGCGTCCTATCAAAATCATTCATGGTAAAACACAAGACATCTAAAATCTCTGAGTCTGCCAACAAAAGACTGGTGTCATCAAGTCACAAGGATGCTGAAAGCATGAACGACCTCCATGTCACAAGTCTGGAGTCAGTGAGACAGCCTGAGGTCTCTTGCAGAGCCAGTGAGCATACTGGAGGGAGGTGCAGCCCAAGCAGGAGCAGTACTCTGTGGTACACCAAAAGCCAACTGCAGCAGACAAAATGACACCAATGGCACCATCTTCTCCTATTGTTGATGGTGCCATGCCCATTGGAACAGAGACTCCAAGACCTGTATGGGTTCTTGGAGTTCTCATGTTCTCCTGTTCTCATGTTCTCATGTTCTCACGAGCTCAAGTTCTCATGTGTTCCTTGGAGAGCTGCCAGTAGAGAAGCTCTCCTACATCGTGATTTGTGTTTTCCCTCCTTATCACAAGGAGAGGGTACATCACGGCACCCAGCTCCAGATCTCCTGCATCCTGGGGACCTAAGGGTGGAAACCGCAGCCAAGGTTCAGACCATCATCCTGTCCCACTTCCAAAGCAAAGCAAAGAGAAGCCATCTAGTCTGGTGCTGTCTTTGTCATGCTCCTTGGCCAAATAGATGGTATCGTCCAAGCAACATCAACTAGCATTCCGCAAGAGACATGCTGATGACTGAAAATGCTGTGGACAGAGCCTGTTCTTCACCTTGATGGATTGCCACAGGTCCACACTGATAGCAGGGGTGTGACAGCTGCAGTCACTGCTTGGACAGGTGGCTTGCACACAAGTAGCACGGTCAGTGCACAAGCACCTCGTAAAGCAACCCTCACAGGGAAGGTGACACTTGAAACCTGCAAGACAAGTGGAAGGATTGACACTTAGTTGAATAACAAATTCCTTCAAAAATAAGCCCTATCTAGCAGGCTCAGTGAGCAGAGCAGAGCAGAAATATGAAAACTGGCATTTAGGAGGCAGAAAAAGTCCTTCCATAACAGAGAAAGTTTAATCTCAGCAGTGAAAGAAAGTTAATCTCAGCAGAGGAAATGAGTGCACGGGGCACGCACTGCCCCATGTCACACCGGCTGCGCAAAGCATTGCCATAAGGTTTGCATATGTTATTGAGACAAAACACATCTCCGGCACGGAGCACTTGGGTATAGGTGTGCTCACAATTTGAACACGTGTGAACACAAACACTTGGAGTAGAGTCCTTTTCTCCTTCCCAGCAGAGCCTCAAAACGCACTTTGAAGAGCTGCTGTGAGCAGGTTTTGTGAATCAGTCTCCACTATAAAGGCTTAGGTGTAGTGTTCCCAAGACTGGAGTCTTCTGTCCTGCACATAGTCATACAGGCAGTCAAGTAAAGTAGATTTAGGGCTAGGTTTAGCAGCTAATGAAAAATGTTGTCACAGACAATATACAATAGTCTTTCACTTTTGATCATTGGTCATGCAACATTCTGGGCTGCGAGCTGCAATGTGGAGGCTGAGGCGTCTCCCGAGGCAAGCAGAAGGCATCAAAACAGTGTTTGAAAAGCGCCTAGAATTCTGGTGAGGATTTTTTTCCCAGATGTTTACCTAAATACTATTTTTATCTATCTGGGATGCATTTATTTGGGCATTATGTTGTTCTCCGTGCAAGTCCAACAAGTAGTTTGTAAATTGTTGTTCCTTCTTCTTGTTATGCTGTCACTCTGTGTTACCTGACTAAAATGAAGGTGAAAAACCCCACGGTATTTCATCTTCCTTCCCTTCCAATAAAAAGCCTGTAAACACTGAGAATTAGAAGCCCTTCTTCTCTCGCCTTGTTACTTTGTACTTACAGCTCATTGTGGGGCGGTGGGCATTTTTTCTTCTGAGTTATTCTTAATAATTACCACAAACTTCTCCCACTAACAAGGTTGGATTTCACAGGAGAATTTGGTTGGAAAAGCACCACAGCAAAACCTGGAATACTGTCATTGCCCATGGGAAATGTTTTTGCACCGGACCAAATGCAGACAGCAGCATAAGGAACCAGAGGGCTTCATGGATTTGTCGCACGAGAAAAGTGTCAGCCCTGAGCATGCGAAACCTCAGTCCCTACCACCTCCTCTTTGCTGGAACGGTTGTGGTTGGAAGCTGTTTACATATATTAAGTTTGCAATCAGCCCTATGTAAAATACCACCAGATTGTGGTCAGCGGTTGTATGCAGACTTTGTCATTTTGCTTACTGACCACACGTTCCCATTGATCAATTCTAAATTGGATTATTGTTAGGTTTAAAAGCGCCTCAACAGCAGAAAGTGGCGGTGGAGGCTGGCAAAGCAGAGATGGATAGCAGAATAAACAGGCAAAGTGACAAGATTTCAGACTGAATTGATCACTGTCAGCGAGTTAGTGGTCAGCTGTCTGACCTTTGGTGCCCAAACCAAACATCAGAATAATGTTTAGACAAACACATTTGATTTTTGAGGTAATGGGTATGTCAACTAAATGACAAACCTTAGAAAGGTCAAAGGGATATCCATTTTTCAGACTTTTTTTAAGCATTAATCGTTCATTTGAGGAAGAGTGTCTTTCTAAGCTGGACAGAGAGAGAACTTCACTTTCTCTGTGTGTGTGTGTGTGCTTGCAGGCACCGAAAATTGTTTAACCACAGCCAGCAGCCCCATCAAACCCAGCCTGTGTCTAACTCCTGCCATTCACAGCCGCATTTTGTTGCACACAGAGCTACCCTAAGTGCAGCGGAGTCGGGATTTCGGGCTGTGAAGGAGACCCAGCAGAACTTCAACCCACCATTCCCCGCAGCAAGTGTGGGAAAGGTGGCTGTGCTGACCACCCGGGTGAGACCCACGCCTTCCCCACTGGCACTGGGAGATGCCGATGGCACAGTACGGCACGGCATGGCATGGCACGGCATCGCTTAGCTCCCCAACCGGACTTCCCCAGAGCCTGCTGCACCAGCTGCTACAGGCTGGTAGGCTCTTGTAGCATATGTCTTCTGTACAGTGAGGAGTAGTACATGAAAAATACCTTGATACTTTTAGAAGAGGTTCATAAAT
Organism: Cariama cristata; assembly: GCF_000690535.1. NCBI lineage: Eukaryota > Metazoa > Chordata > Aves > Cariamiformes > Cariamidae > Cariama > Cariama cristata. The sequence goes on from NW_009615592.1 coordinate 130,933, forward strand.
AATAAAGCCTGAAGGGACTGGCATGTCCTTGTGGTTTCACAGTCCGGGACCTGGTCTTTGCTGCTGCAGTAGGGACAGTGCAGGGAAAGAAACAGAAATACTGATGATAAACTAGGAAAAATGAACAAAAATGCTAATGCAAACAACAAAAAAGCCTTCGAGATTTACCATTACTGGCTCTGGCTGTTTAAACTGGCTCTCTGCTGTTTAAACAGTCTCTAATTATCTTTGTCTTCTTTTTTTCTAGATTATTTTCTTGACGGGGTGTGAAAGCAGCACAACATGTTCTTACCGAAAACATCAGCAGGGTCTTTTCCATGGTGTGCATATCAGAATCACTTGGGAAAGAAATAATTTTTTCTTCTTCTTAACTGATCTCTTTGTACCCGCACCCTACCCCCAAAAAAAACATTTGCAAAACCAATGCCACATTAAGGAAGGAAGGAACTACTTTGGGACTGGGAATAAGAAGCAGGAAAGGGGAAGCGACTATGAATTAAGACTAGGAGAAAGTTTTCCTAACCCTGCCATGAATCCCTTCTCTGTTGTTGTCCCTTCACCTTTCACTCGTGCATAAAACCAGCATTATCTGTTACACCACCGCAGAAGGATCGGCAGCAGCCACCCGCTACTTTCAGCTCTGTGCCTGGTTTCCACTGTTTAACTCCCTCCTCTCAAGATTCACTCAGTGGTACAGCAAAATGCAAGAAGGTTCCCAAAACCACAAATTCATCCTTTTAAAGTTCAGCTCCACCTGTTTGGATGACAGTTCATGATGATGCAGGCAATGCTCTTCACGTGAAAGTTACTCTGCTATGCATAGAAATTCACTATATAATGTGTCCAATACCACTCTTCCAACAGGTAGGATAACTAAAAGCAAATTTTATGTAGAAAGCAAGGGAATATTTGATATATCCTAACAATATCCCAAATAACTATTTATCTTCAGGCATATATTTTATGCTTGCAAATGAGAAGGAATATTTTTCATTTCATATTCTCTATGCTTTGACATTTAGGTCTCTGTCCTAGCTAGTGTAGCTAATGAAGTTTCATAGTGGAATTGATCAAAAGTCAGAAATTTTGTTTCACAAGAAGAATTTTATCCAAAACAGAAGCATTAAAAGACAGAAATACTCATTTCTCAGAAAACTGAAACTTTACAATGCAGTAGTTTTAAAGCCTATACAAGATAATTTCTCACAATCTTGACATAATCATTTTCATAATCATTAAAATCTCACCTTCTTTAAAACATCGATCTCTGAAGAATATCTGTTTTGGCAAAACTTTCATATCAACATTTTGCACACACTGATAATTGGAAAGGAAAACAGTGTGGAGAATAAAGAGTTTCCTCATTATTACTCTTACAGTCAATTCTCATAGCATTCCTGGGATTTCTCTAAGGTTCGACATAGGAATACTTTATCATGGCCAAGTGTTTGCTGTATTTAGCTCAGACTAACACAGAAAGGAGATAGAAACACTCAGTGTGAGATTCAGTGACAGGCTGCAACTTTTATTTATATCATACATACCGATATTTGCAATCAGGTGTAGCTAGTGTCCACTGCAAGGGTCAATGGGGCCCCCATGGTAACCTACAACGGGCATTACAAAGTGGGTTTTGTTCATTAAGGGACTTTGCTGGCAGAAGAGGTAGGGGACACAGCTTACTGAATCTGACATTTTCCAGCCATTTTTCCAAAGTTCAGTTTCCAACAAAACCAGATGGACCCTGGAGATGGCATTGCAGAGGGACACTAAATTCAGATGATTACTGTTTAGACACGGCCTGTGGCCCTGCCTCTAGGCCCACCTCCTCTCCACCCTGGTTAAGCACTGAAGTGAGAGTTGTACTTTTTGCTGGCAATTTGGACCTGGTGGGGAATGACTTCCCCCAGCCCCAGTGCTGGCCTCAGAACTTCATGGGTGCCTCACAGTCCCTGAGCTTTCCGTCACGGAGCCTTGGTCACTGAGCTGCATGGCCCCATACCTGCAGGCATCCTCCCTTGCCTAATTCTGGATTTGCATTTGACCAGAATTGGTAGAATGTCTGTCTAGAAAAAAAAACCATTCCATAAATATCCCAGTATGGTTTCTCAAAACTTATCTAGGCAGATTACCTGAATGTTTTAATTTTTGCACTAGATCTCATAAGTGGATGACTTTCAGAAAACATCACAGTGAATATAGCCCCTCCATACTCCTCGTACATCCTAAAGGCTATAGATAGATAAGAAACATTGAAAGCCCTGTGATAATGGCACAAATTTTAAAGTATTGAGCCATGCTATAGGATGAAGCCTGAGTGTGGGACTCTCCTTGATTTATCCAACGTGCGTGCAGTCACAGGGTCTGTGATAGCAATATGCCCAGTCCTTGAGTTTCTTTGTGGCCATCTGGCAGGGCCATGAAATGTCCTGATTCACTGGCCTCCCTGTGGGGTGGTGATACATTGCAATTAACAAAGGGATCCTTATTTGAGGGATATTCCCATCAGGCTATAGTGGTAATTACTGTCCCTGGTCTGCACACACTTGCTGGTAAGTCAAATACTGAGGGGTTTAACAGATGCAACTAAGCAGTGTGTGTTGTCCCTGGTCTGCGCACACTTGCTGGTAAGTCAAATACTGAGAGGTTTAACAGATGCAACTAAGCAGTGTGTGAAACTTGTCCTTGTCAAACTCAAACACAGGAGGCTCTCTCTGAACATTGGGAAGCAATTTGACTGTGAGGGTGACTGAGCACTGGCACAGGTTGCCCATGGAGGTTGCGGAGTCTCCTTCCTTGGGGATACTCAAAAGCCATCTGGACACGATCCTGGGAAACCAGCTGTAGGTGGCCCTGCTTGAGCAGAAGTGTTGGACCAAATGACCTGCAGAGGTCCCTTCCAACCTCGGTCTTTCTGTGATTCTGTATCCAGAATACCAGTGAACTCTACTCAAAGCTGGAAATCACCCCAAACTTTCTAACAATTCAGTTGCAGGATTTTAACAAGGGCCTACAACCTGGCCTCTGCAGCACAGTGCTGTTATGGAAACAATTGATTCCACCGTGGCCAAGAGTGTCACTTCCATCACCATACAATAGTTGTCATCAGGACCATGATGAGCCTAACCATTAGTACCCCAAAAGCCCTCTGGATCTGGAGCACCCAGCAGCAGTTTGCTGTTGTTTGAGATCAAACTGGCACTCCAACTTTCCAGGCCAGATTTGGCTAATCCTTGTCTATTATGCCAGTCTTTGAAAAGGTCCTTGCAAATACACAGGCTCTGTATCGGTTATCATTACTTGTACAGTGGCTGGTATGTAGCAAAGTATAGTGTAATATGAGAAAAAATATTGATTTCAAGAAAGTTAATATTATTAAAAGGTAGTTGTATTAATCTCTTTCTTGAATTTTAGTTGGGGGTTTTACTTTTAGTAAATCAATGAAACTAATAGTCTTGTTATAGCAGGAGCACTTGTTAGACTATTTTTTTCACGCCAACGCTTTTAAGTTATGTTAAGAGCAGAAGAGCTGAAAGGCTATAAACTCATTGACTGTGTCTTAGAGGACTTGAATGACTGAAGGCATTATGTTCGTTGTCTTTTTGTCACCTTATCTGGCAGAGAAAAATTTTAATTAAACAGAATTTGAATTATATCTATTTTCTCTTTCCACCAACAAAAAAACCTCTGGTATTTCAGGCAAGATCTCATCACCTCAATCTACTTTGATGATACTAAGTCAGATTTGTGTGTGGGCTGAAGCATCCCTCAAAAAGAGTCAACCTTACACAAATGTGCTTCTGCAAATGCCTGGTACATAGGAAAAACTGATAAGCAAATGTCTAACTCTTCACTTCATAAATCCAGTTTCCTATCTCAACAATTGGTCAGATTTTTTCCATTTTTCTTTTTGTGTATATAGGAACAGCTTATTTCACCTTCTCACCAATGCACCCCTGCACAACTGACAAGACCAAAGTCAGGTACAGTTTCAGCTGAAAGTCAAAATCTCCAAGTTTAGCAACAAGCAAAGTAACCCTACAGTGCTGGCAGGAGAAGCTCGTAATGACCAATTCCTGTCTTGACCCCAACACAGAACCCACCTCCTTAGCCAAAAAACTTCTTTGCCTCATCTTTGCTTCCAGGTTTTCCCGTACCTATTTTGAGACAAAATATTTTTATAGGCCACAGATAAAATGTGTGCCAAAAGTCATTTTCACCTGAAATGTTGTACAAACAGAGGCAACTGTGGGTTCTGCCAGTCTCATCTCATGAGACGAGTGCCATAGGTGCAACCATTTTCTGTCACCCTTTCCCCCAGTGCTCCTGCAGACTCAGGTGTAGAAATCAACAGCAAAGAGGGCTGGCACAGCTATGGTTTTTCTGGTTGGCCATCTTTCTCATGGGAAGATCATATGGTCTGTAGGTAGAATGACATTATGAAGCTGATGATTGCTAAAATAACTTCGTCATGGAAGCTACATGTTGTGATCTTCACTGAGCACTGTGGTTGAAGTGTGAACTAATACAGATCATGGAGGAGCTTTCCAAAGACGTAAAAGGACGTTAGTTGCCTAGGCCCCGTGAAAGGCTGTCTCCCCGCGCCTTTTGCTTGTCAGGGAAACCACAGTCTCCTTCTCCTTTTTCCTTCATAACACTCTGACTCTTAACTCTCTTTAAATCCGTCAGTGCAATTATCTGCCATCAGCTATATACTATCGACAGGAAATAAGTGTGCTCCATCTGACAAGAGGAGCACTACAATAACATAATTTGGAGCCATATGAGGCTTGACAATAGCCTATCTCCCCTGCTTTTGAAAATCAAAGGTGTAATTGGCAGAACCGCTTCCCTCATACTGATGCTTAGCCAAGTAAATGGTTTACCCATGTGTATGTGCACTTATAAGCACCATGCACACCCTTAACACTGAAAACTGGTCAGTTATTTTTGCAAAATAAGAGGGTGATAAACTGTTCCTGATCTGAATCATCAATAATTAATTAAAAAAAAAATCTTAAAAAAACCTTCTGCTTCCTGCAGTGCAAATGAAAGTGTTTCAAGATGCAGTAATTGCCTACAAATTAACTGATACAGAAGATGAAGAGGGAAATATCCTACTGTTCTTGCAGCGCTATTTTTTTACAGTCACCTAATAAGAATGTCTTGCAATGAACTCTGTTAGTAAACTCATGGCGATCAAAGCTGTACACACCGATTATATTCTACACCCAAACTGCTTTTCCTCAGGATCTGTTGGCCCAGGAGGTGTTGTAACCAGGGCCAGTGTGTGACAACCTGGGAGAGCAGCAAAGTGTACGGCCTTTCCAGTACTGATTGCTCTGCGAGGCCAGTAAAGCTGACACCATTACACCAGAAAGGAAAGGAAGATCACAGATGACTCTTGGTTTTCTCTTATTTCCTCTACATAGTGGACCAAAAACTTAATCTGGAGCAATAATATATGTGGTCTGACTTCCATGCCCAACAGCATCTTGGAGGCAGCCAAGTCCATTGCAGAGTGTTGCCAAAAACTCCGGTGTTTCCAAGAGAGTGAGCCTCTCCTGGTGCACCCACACTCCCATGAGCACATAGTCAGTCTCTTCTCAGGGGATGGACAAACTTCAGGAGCTTCCTCACCGTTTTTCCTCTCCTTCTCCCTCTATGTTCACATTCAGCAGCTTTGGCTTTCTCACTTGGTTATTGAGCAGAGTCACCAGAGCACTCCTTGGGGCAACCAACTGGATGCCAGGCATAATTGGCATAATTCTTATCTCCCATCCCCATCATGCTGAGGACATGAGGGATTGAGCACTACATCCCAACACAGATACTTTTGGTAGCATGCTGGGCCCCTGAGCCAATATACGTGACACAGTCCAGCTTTGCACATATGTTCACGCCATGACCCTTGCATGCAACTGCAGGGCTGTGGGCAGCTCTCGGGGTGCTTCCCACACACCAGTGGCCCGACAGCCCTTTGCTGTATGTACGATGTGTTTACGAGCAAACACCCTCCCTCCATGCAACAAAGCAGCTCTGCATTGCCAAAACACTGGCAGCGGAGGGAGGAGAAGACGGAGGACAATTGACAGCACATCCTTCAACTCAGAGATGAGATGGTACCTTCTCCCATTGTCCTGTCCCATCCCATCTCGAGAAGCTCCACAAAACACTGACACAAAACCAAAGAGATCGGGTTCCTGGTGTGCAGGAATCTCACAGCTATGCAACATCTTTGGCTGCTGTGCCATTAATAACTGGCAGGATCAGTCCCATGGCCAGTGGTAGGCTGGCCCGGCCTTGCTGCCCAGGTGCTCATCCAGAGAGCCCCAATTCTCATCTGGAATGGAAACTCGCAGCCAGCTGAGATGAAGTGCTTCTTTTTTTTAAGTAAATACATCGAAAACACAAAATATGATTTCCAACCCGACTGTGGGTAGCTTTATTACCATCTCATGCCTGGGTCCAATAAACCACACTACTAACACCCTCATTCTCTCCCCATCTTCCCTCCCACCCCGAGTAATTAATTCCTTATGTCCAGTGATCATCAAGAGACACGGTGGCCTTTGAAAAGAAAGATTTAGCAATATTCATAATGCTCAATTGCCCAATCTCGCAAAGGCCGCAGCTAGAGTTGGTTGGAATATTTTCAACAAAATGTCGTTCCATTAAAATATATTGTTTCTCAAAACTGAAATACTCTGTGGCGACATACTCATTTTGACAAAGATTTCTGAAGACCAGGGTTTCTGACTAGAAGCAGAGGGAGGTCTGTACCAAGACCTGGAGCTTCTCAATCTGAAAATAGTAATTTCTGAGAAAATTCCAAGTCAGAAAAATGTTCTAAAAGTTTTGTTTTCATTCCAGTATGGGACAAAACATTTCTGGAACCTTAAAAATTTCATAACACTGAATTTTTACTCTCTGGCCAGCTCCAGCAAAAATTTTCTTCACATGAGCTTATTCTGAATGAAACATCTTTATTTCATAGGTGTTGATGCTCTTCTGCATGTGTGCATGGGTGTATGAAATCAATTTATATTATTTATGCCTTTGTTTGGGCACCTGGTTTCTGTAGTCATTTCTTATGGTCTTGCTGTGGATTAGCTGCAAAAGACAGAACAACAGAAGAGCAATACCCCTCCCAGGAGTAGGTAAGAAAAAGAGGTAATTTAAGGCATCTCCCCTCCCATTTCTCCCCTCTTCTGTTCCCTATCACTGTACTTAACTATTAATACTTCACATGAGCTTGGGTGTCCCAACAGGCCATCTGAGGTGTTTTGCTACCTATGACATCACCACTGTCTGAGTTAGGGGACTTTTTTATTACTTTTCTCAAAATTCTATGCTATCTGAATTGATACAGAAGAAACTACATACAGACTGTGTCATTATATTTTTTGTTTTACCGTTAGATGATATGTGTTGATGGATAATCATAGCTGTTTCTCCATTATGATCTGCTGATTCCTTTGTTTGCAAAGTTCAATGTATGCAACAACAAAAAAAACTGTTCTGCAACATGTGTAATATCATTGCCATACCTGCAAAAGAATATCACATAGCTCAGAAAGGATAGAAAGGATCATGGTTTAGGAAAGCCCATAAACCCTGTTGTTCCACACAAGTCCTGCTGAATAAATATTTTCCCTGGACCAGGACCATATTACATTTTGTTAAATGGATAATACACAGACATCAGCTATTTCTTAAGTTGCCATCTCTGGAAAGTATTTTACTACAGTCATGGTAGTTAACATTCTCATAAGAAAAGGATGTCATCAAGTGGGGAAAAAAAAATCAGTAAGGGAAAAGAAAACATTTAGATGAGTTTCAGGAACTTCCTTTGCTCCTGGATGCCTTTGACCTTTACTTGTCCCTTAACAATCAGAATTATTTTCTATATGTCCTTCCACCATGCTGCTCCTTGAAACACTCTTGCAAACCAAAGGGGAAACAGGCTAATATACCATGAAAGGATGACTGTGAAGCTTATTAATCACAACGCGCTGCCCAATATGCAGTCTAAACTATAGCTGTACTAAAGTATGTATCCTAAAAATTCTTCTGTTTTTTTTAATCATAATAGTAAATAAAAATTGAACTGGTAAAGGATTGATTTTTAAGTTGATGATATGTCTTTCAAATGACCTTGGTTATGTAGAGCTGTAATATATACTTTGTCCCTTATCTTGGCGAGTTACCTGTAATAGCAGATGAACAGCACTATAGAGTATTTCAGTAACACCTTTCTCTTAATCCTAACAAAAGCTTCTCCCAGAGTATTTATTTGGGGTGCTTATTCTTGTAATTGCCAGAGCAGAACTGTTTCCAGTGCATCCCAGAAGCCCTGGGCAGCCCTTTGAACGATATCTCAGCATTAAACACCAAAGCCATTGACCCTGTAAAAAAGCTGGTTTCATCAGTACCAACAACCCCTCCTCACACTAACTCTATATAATCACCTATATGGTATCACACCAGTGTGACCACTGAGAAGCACATCAGCAGGGGTAAGCACAGAGCAGCTCAGTAGTGTTTCCTATGACTGGGTGGGTGAGGACGAGAGCTGGTTCCCATGGACCCTCTGCCCAGTGCAGAGGTTTCAAAGGCCTGGAGAGAGGTCAGGGACCCCTCCAACGTGCCTTGCCCCTTCTCATGCCAAACCCAGCTTCCTGCTTCTATTTCAAACTGCTGATGACTCACTAAATACACAAAGACATACCTCTGCCAGCCTTCTGAGATGTTAAGGATGGGCTTGAACTGTAAGCCAGCTGTGGACACTAGCCCTGAGCTGTAGGAACCTTCTGGGTCTCACCTTGGCAGGTCAAGTCAGACCCTAACAAACATTGTATCACGCTCTGAAACAAGGTTACATACTTTTTTCCTCCTTTTTCTTTATGCCTTTCATTGGATTTCATTGACTTGGTCATCCTTCCAAAGAAGTATTTGATGCCTTTTTGTAGACCTGGGAAAGGAAAATTTACCCTTGAAATTTTCCAGCCCTTATAAGATCATAAGGTTCTCATATTTCTTGTCTCCAGAAAAAATGAAAAGTGGTCCCTGAAGGCAAATCATCCAGTAGCTCCAAATCAGAAGGTTGGCTGTTAACAAGTCAAAGAAGAGCTAGCTGGGTGCAAATAAGCTGCCACTGGGGAGAGGAAGGAATCTTTTAGTACAACATTGCTGAATCTGTTTATCTTCCTCAGCATAGAAATTTTCTTCAAAAACCAGGTACTCCAAAAAGAAGATGCATAGTCAAAAAACTAAGGCTCAGAACATTTCATCTACAGGTCTCGAGACACTTTGAAAACCTTATTCTTTCCATTTAACGATAGTGAAAATGAAGAATAATTATGATCAGTGTCTTTCCCACTGATAGAACAGCAAAGGCAGCAAGAGCACCATGTCCAGTTCACACGACCTGCAATGAGCCAAGAAAGGGTTAGACCAATGGATTGTTCTCAAGAGATTTCCTTTGAGGAGAGAATCACAGGAAAACTAACTCCTACAGCCACTTTATGCAATGAAGGAGAAGAGATTAGATCCAACTCATCCATCCTCCTGGGCGCTAGTCACTGGCTTGCAAAAGAACTACATGTCTAGTTCCCAACTTGGGTGGCTTCTGCAAACAGATGAGGCCTAGGATTAAAAGATTTGGAAACTCCTTTGCATACTGTGCTGCAAGAAAGAGAAGGCATTGTCTGTGCAAATTCTTCAGGACTCTGTAGGCTGCACATCCATGGGGGCTCTGATCTACACAGAGCAAATAGGCTGTAGATCTCATCTTTATTAGCCCAGGTTTAATGGTCATCTGTTTATGCCTTATTGTCCCCTGAGACAACACTGTTGGGAACAAATCCTTTAAAGTTTTATTGGCTTTGTATTTCCATTGTTTCCTTGTCATGGGTCTTCTAAGCAAAACTTTTCTTTGACAGTGGCTGCTTCTTCCTAAAAGCTTATGATTCTATGATTCTGGACCAGCAGGCTCCATCACAGCATTTCTCTCTTGTAATTGCTTGGGGCCAATTTCTTCTAAAAGAATTAAAAATGCAAATCTAATATCATAATTGTGTAATATGATAAGCTTGGCAGCTCAATCAATACTATCCCCCACTGTCAATAATACAGCTCCGATGCATGTTTGTCAGACCTGACCAATCTCACTTTATCACTGGCACTGTGGTCCTTCCACATCTATAAGATGCGACATTTTATTAGTAGGTTCTATCAATCAGATCTAATTTTTGCATCAGAGAAATTCATTTTGTCGTCTTGCTGCCTGGCAGCACTGGGATTGCTCTTTGAGCCAGGAGTCAGAGCCTTGCAGGCTTAGGCTTCCCCAGGCTCCCCTGTTAGAGTCTGGCTGAGGACTGGGACTGACAATAGCACACGTGGGGGTCTTCATTTTCTAGCCACAAATGACATGGGGTTAGGAGCAAAGGATATGGCTGGTAACCACTGTGGAAAGGGAAACCTGTGGATCAATAAGGGAATGCCCATGGGTGCTTGTACTGTTGGGTGTATCTCTAAATTAAGGAAGGTTTAACTTGAGATAAATTTTCACCCACTGCTGAGTCTACAGAACCGATTCCAGGCAGCACTTTGTTACTTAATAATGCCTCCAAAGTAGAGTGTTTCAGAATATATAAAGAGCTGCTGATCCAAAATGGAGGCAAACCAGAAGACACAGTACTTGTATTAACACAGATGACGTTTCTTCCCGCCCAGCCACAAGCACAATAACTGAAAGTAAAAGGACAATTTGCATTCTTCTAGATTCCACATGAAGCCTCAATAAATCTACCTCTTTCTGCTTGGACTAACTTGAAAATTTTACATCTGGGAAAGGTCCTTTTAAGAAAAGTATGTTTTAAAAAGCCTCCTTTAAAATCTTGTATTCTGCTGTGCTTGTATTTGCTTTCATGGTAATCCTTTAATGTCCCTCCAACTCTGCTGACCTCTGTAGAATTGTCCTTGGTCTGTCCCGAGAAGAAAAAATAGGTATACTGGGCTTCAACCTGGACTACACTGGTAGAAAAGTTACCACCCCTGGAAAAAAAAAAAAAAAAAAAAAAAGATGTTAACACACAGTGAAAAAGGAGTCTGACTCCTTAATTCTTCCTCTAAGGTCTGAAATTCAGAATGACTTGGACAGCTTGCTGTCCTACTATTATATGTATGCATACTATTGCCTTAGTCACCAACCTGAAATAACATATTCTTGTAATTTAAGCAAAGAAGCCAGTGTCAGCATTTGAGTAAGAAATTTATGACGTGAACACGCTTGTAAGGTTTGTGCTTTGGTTTTGGAAAATCGTTGTTTTTTGTTGTATCATTATAAACCTGACTGACATGACTTAACATCATATAAGCGGAGTGAGCAATAGCAGGGCGGAAGAATCAAACCGCCCTACCTTCTTCTGAAAGCATGAGGATTGCATATAAAATTGTAAGCAAAGAGACCACTACAGGACATCCGTGTTTCACTGCACAAGAACAACCTCGAGGCAAGGAATGAAAAAAGAGACTGAAGCACAGACATCTGCATCCTGGAGGTCAGGAAGCACAGGGATGAAGAGAAAGCTGCCAAAATCCAAGTTTAGTTGAACTTTGTGAAGGAAAGCAGAACAGCAAAACCTTCTTCATGTACGTAAATAAAAGAAGAGTGGAGGGTGGTGAGGAAAGAAGCAGGGCCAATTGCAATGTTGTGGATGGATTAAGGATTAAAAGTAATTCAGATAAACTAAAAAGTATTAAAAGAATCATTTAGTCACATTCAGTAAGGATCATTGAATACAGAAAATGAAGGACAGCTGATGAGAATGAACGTACAGGAAAAGAAATGGCCACTTTCTAAGATGAAAGCAAGATACAAAGATCTTCACATCCTCCAACTGGAGATATTACAATGTCCATCCCAGAATGCAGCAGGAAGAGGCAGGTGAAATTACATACAGTTGGACATTGTTAGGAAGGATTTTTAATAAACCCGTCAAATCACTGATCATAGCAAATCTTCCTGAGAATAACAAATGCATCACTTGAGGAGTTTCCCCCCTCCTAACTTAGGTAACTCTGGACTCGTTAGTCTGACTTGAGTAGCATGTAGGGCTTTAAAACAAATTTTGAAGGAAAGAGTAACTAAAATCTTGGAAGAAAATAGAAAATATTATTAAATCAACATGGTATTTGAAAAGATAATCACTCCAGACTAATCCAATATCTTTCACATGATGTGATGACTGATTTATTCAGTTTTAAGTCGGTGAAGTAAAACAATTGCTTTGGTGCTGTATGGGAGTTATTAGGTAATAGGAGCAGATAAAGATTATTAGCGAACCATAAGAAACTAGTTAAAGAGAGATGATAATGAACTCCGCTGAAAGAAGAATGTTTGGATTGCTGGGAGGTTACTAGGGCTGTAACAAGGATCCAGCTTGAGACAATCTTCTCTGCTATGCATTAATGACTGCTGTAAAATACAACACGTGTGTTAGTAACATAAAGGTAGGAGGGTTAGAACATCATCCAGGGAGAGTTATAACTGTGTTAAGATGAAATTTAGTGATCAGATTTGTGAACCAAATGAAAATGAAAATTAATAAGGACCAACAACAAGAAATTCTGATAAGAATTAGGAGTTTATCAGTTAGAAAAGATACAAGGTGAGAAATGTTGACATATTAGCTTTTTAACTGCAAATCACCCAGCTGATGTGCCTGTGGAAAGGTAGGTGCGATCCAATCATGCATGAGGAGAAACACTACCAGGGAAGATATGAAGTATTTGTGGTAAAATTTTGGACTATCACTGAGTTATAATCTCCAATGTCCTTCATGTTCTAGCCCTCATCTTCAAGGCAGATTAATTCAGTCTGGGAGACGGAAGGTGATTAAGGGAAGAGGAGTCAGTTTGAAGGACTTCTGCTTCTGCCCTGTATATGTAGGTCATTGCTGTTTTCTTCATGGCACAGCCACATGAGTGATGCTCTTGTAGCCACCTTCTCGGCTAACCTCATTGTGCAAAACAAAGCAAAGCTAGGCAGAGCTTAGTCCTTGGGATCCTTCCCCATCCCTCACCAGACATGGCCAGAGAGTTGCCATTACCAGGACTATGTGGATTCACCCCAGTGCCTGGTCACTATAATTTTTACTTTTGTTTGTTTGTTTGTTTATCTGAGGCCTAAAAAATAGTAAGAGTGGTCCTTCTATAGCATGGCACCAATATTTTGCTGGACATTGGGTGAGGGCATTAGTGGGAGTGATGTGAGGAGATGAACAGGTGTTGGGGACCATACCAGAACGTCAGCGTAGAAAAGGCACAGTTTCATCTCCACTAGGAGGTAGGAGCATTGCCCTTCCCATGCTAACCCTGAGCTGTGGCTGGGAATTGCCTGGAAAACAGTTAATGCATCGGGTTGAGATGATGTCAGTAATAAGATTCACAACAATTTGTTGATGTGGATAATTGTACTTCAATGTCCAGGAATCACCTAGCATGTTTCACTTTACCAGTGTATTCTCTTAACTTCTCATGAGTGAACGAGGCCCAAACACTGTAGTCATTACACATTACGGAACAGGTGAGATGGCACAATTTTCTTGACATACCCTTTCCTTTATTTACTTTAATCCTGTATCTCCCCATCATTCAGTGATCTGTGCCCTGCGGTCCCTGTCTTTAGACTCAGCAATAGCATTGCACTTCTCCTCTGTGTACTGCCTAACACAAAATAAGCATATAGAGGTAGGCAAGGGATGATTTTATTTTCCTGTACCTCTGCAAGTGGAAATAGTGTAACAATGTAAAAAAATCATCAAATAGGTCATATTATTAATGTACACATATTAAAAATGGCTTTTCCCAGTGGGAAAGCACCACATGGCCATTAATATACTTATGCTATCCATTCTCTAGCAGACCACAGTCACGGTCAGTTAGTTGCAGATGAGCCTTGAAGTTTCCAGGCTAAATAGAAGAGTTATGAGCTGAGAAGGAAACTAAGAGAATAAAACACAGCAAATGAAGCAAAGCAAGGAAAGAACAAAACTTGTTTACTGTCTTTTATCTTTTTACTTTACTTTGACTGAGATCTGGGTTGATAGTAGCCCTGTGATGATATTGCTGCAACAGCCACATCAGCCCAAAGATTCTAAACATCACAGCCATGACAACAAGGAGAAATAGTGCTCACGACCACTGGCAGTCCATGGGAGGGATATGCACCTTTTAGACCTGTAACCCAAAGTTGTCCTTCTGACCAACAAAGAAAAAGACAGTGCTGTTCATTTGGGGAAATGAGGGCACAAGTTCAGAAAAACTCTTAACACAGAGTAAGATTTTCAAATTTTTCTTGCCATGGGCTTTGCCTCACATTACTATCCCTAAGAAATAGGGAATGTGAGGAAAAAAATCTCATAATTGTGATGTTTGGAACAGCACCAGTATGGACTGCAAGATAGCCCCAAATGAGGCTAAGTGACGTCTGGTTTTAGAGTCAAGAACCCTAAACATAAAAATAATCAGAAACCTATGAAATGCAATTTCTCAAACTAGGAATAATTTTCAGTTAAGAAAATCTTCTATTGTAGTGGAGAAGACAAATATACAATATTCTCCCAAGAAGGCGGCACTGTTTGTGTTCTCTATTTAGGTTAAGGAAGCCTAGTTATTTGTCATTCAGAAGTCAGTCAGCAGACAGGTAGATAATTTGTAAACTGTCTCTTTTTAGCAGATTTTTTTGACATAGAGAGAAATAAAATATCGAAATCAGAAAAAAAAAAATCAAATTCAAGTAACTGCAGTGACCCCAGAATAGTTTCTGAAGAAATATAACCAAAAAATAATTTCTCACAGTTTCTGTGTTACCATCAGAGACTGGTGTTCAGTTACTCTGAAAGCAAGAAGTGGATGAGTCCTGAAGCTAGTCTTTGATCTCTGGGAAGAATTCGGTGTTTAAGAAATGTATCTAGGTAGCTGAAGCACCTGCTGTAATACAGTTCTGGCTTTCTCTGCACTTCTGAGGAACTCTTTTTTTAGTGTCATACTAGATCTCCTACAGTGATCTCCTCTTTCGGCCAAAACACAGAAAAAAGGTTATCCTTCAATTCCCAGCTCATTCAGGCTCTAAGATGATCTGCACTCAGGAAAAAATCCTTTCCTTTCTTCACAACATGCTAGTGCCAGAGGTCAAAAAATCATACCAGAAAGCTTTGCTTTGGACTGATGTTTGGGATCAGCCCATCAAACCATGTCAGTTCTCCTTATAAACAAACTAAAACATCCCATCGTTGTTGAAGTCCGTCTCTTGCGTGGTAGATATGGGAAGAGCACATTAAAGGAGAGAGGGTTGTGGAGAGAAAATCATCTCGCCAAAGACATACCTGATGCTGTAAGGCAACCAGCCTGAAGAAAGGTGCAGATTTAGGGACCCTTGGATACCTCACCCATTTTCCAAGACATGGCAATGTTTCACAGCCATGTTTTACATTGTATGGGCCTGTGCTAGTCCACACAACAAGTTTTGAATATCTATAGCAAGGGTGTTTTTCCCCCAATAAATGTCAACATGGATCTGAACAGCTCCTTTCCAGAGAATTATACGTACCACAAGTTACTGAAAATGTTTAACTGCATTTCTTGTGTTTTCCTTTGTGCTTTGCAATGGCTCTACTTTGCTTTACTGGTTAGAAAATCAAAGATCTAAATTTTTTAAGTCACTATGTAAAACAGTTTTCACTTCTTTAAACAAACAGACAGATCTTTTGGAACAGTTTTTGTTACTTCATCCCTGAATGTTTACCTTCAGTCTCCTTGACTTGTAACTGTCTCTTCTATAGGAGAGCATTACCAACCCTGACAGCATTGATTTTCAAATGTATGATTGCTAGTGAAATATTAAACCTTATTGATTTGAAATTCAGGATCATATGCCTGTTAGATACTCTGTGTATTTTGGGGATGGACGGTTTCATTTATCAGCTCTTCCAATTGCAGAATAATTAGAACTCCATCATGTTCCTGTTTTGAGATGTAGAGGTTCCCGTCAGATTACAGCATCTGCAATCTTAAAAAGAGTTCTATGCATTATGTTTACTAATTGGTCAATTTATCCTCCCTATGAAGCTTTTTCATTCATTTCTCAGGAAATACATTGGAACAGAGACATCCATCATTTCATCCACTGAAATTTCACGTTGTTCTCTCTTCTTAACCCATGGAAGAATTAATAGAAGCATAATAGAGATTTCAGTGATTAAAACAAAAATCAAGGAAATTATCACAAGTATTTGAAACAGAACTGAAGTAGCTAGGAAATGCCTTTTAAGGTAGGTCAGCATTTATATTTAGAGATAGTGAGTGGAAACTTGTCACAAAACTGCTCCGTGAAAAGGACGTGGTGATACAAAACACCGCAAAGATGCTTACTGTAGGGGACTGAAGGGAGTCTTGACTAGGTTGTGCTTTGGAAACTCAGAAATACACAGAAGCATTGAAAAAAATAAGCATGGCTTATGGCTTCAATACAAGAAAAACATGTTGGCATTCACCTGTCTCTGTCTTTAAGGCTTAATACTCAAGGAAGGGAGACCATGGCTCACTCAGATCAAGTGAAGTTTTGCTGACTGTTTTCATGGGGACAGGGTTTAATCTTTAGCAATTAATGCAGCAACATTGAAGACTTTATCCACGTAATTTATTAACTCTTTCCTAGGAAAATGTAAAATAAACTAGATTCTGCCATTCTGTCTCACAACAGTCATGGAGATTTGCGGTGAAAGACACTGTCCATGAAAAAGTAAAATCGTAAACAGTTTTCTCAATCCTAGGAAGTGATAGTCCAAGGCAAAGCTATATAGCATTGCAAGTCATTTGCAAGGGATGGGAATAAGTCCCATATGTTAACTTCTCCCACGTCTACTGACTCTGACCATACTAGGTACAGTGTTTGTTTTTCTAGAGGTAAGGTTTTAACAGAGTGCTTCCTGCCGGGCCCTGATGCAAAAGTGCTGACACTTTTGGAAGTCAGTACATCAGTCAGTAAGCAATGTTTTCTCTACTGCACCTGGAAGTTGTGGACAGAGAGACAGGGCAAGATGGGGAGGGATGGAGAAGGTGAGAAGAATCAGTGGTGGACAGTGATAATAAACACCGGGGAAAAGAGTAAATCCAGAGTCCGCAAAAAAGCAGAAGTTAAACATAGATTACGCTCCTATGAAGGAGGCTATTTTCAACTTTGGATGGGTTTTGGTGTGAGGAAGAATGTTTATTTTGTCAACACACAGTATTGTGCCTCAGTGAGTCCTATATAAGGCTAACTACAGGATCCATGGGGTTTAGCAATATTTTCATTTGAAATTCATCGTTCTTTAATCTCTTCAAACAAGAATTAGTTTTCTTTTTTGGTTTGTATTTTTTGGAATGAAGCTGAATCCAGATTAAATTCATTAATACAAATTCACGTGGTCCAAGTAGATAGGGATTTCCAGACCACAGATGAGTCTGATCCAAACTTCTGAACTCTGTGGAACTTTCTTCTAGTCAAAGACAGGAGTAATTCACCAATAAGTAAAACTCTCAGCCAACCAGCTTCCAAAGTTCACATTGGTTATGGAAAAATTTTAGAGGATGAGAAATTGTACCTATGAATCAGCTGCTATGTAAGCTGTTGTCATTAATATAACATATCTGCAGATATCTAATATATTTTCTAAGAAGGGGGGGGGGGGCTGTTGTGTGTGCTATATATGCACAGAGACAATTCCTATAAAAACAGGGGTAATTATAATAATAAGATGCCACTTTACTTTCCTTCTTATGCACACTTCCAGTAAGGACGTAAAAGCGGTTTAGGATAAATCTTCCCAACAGATAGGACCAGACTTCATAAGCATCTTACAACAATGAATTACTAAATGAGCCCATAATTTCAAATTTAGACTTTGATTTTCTGAGGAGACTAAGACTAAACCCCTCCTCCATTAGTTCCCTCTCCACATGGAGTCTCCACCTGGTGCTGATACCTCTATTGCTTTGCTGATTTATGGCACTTTTTTGGAAAGTTGTTTCACTAGGAAAACAACCTGACTTGATTCAGCTCATTCGTATCTATTCAGTCTTTTGGCTTTCCCTAGTAGAAAAATCCTGGTATCACTTTTCACAAAAAAACCTTCCTTTCCTTCTTACTGTATTTCATGTGTTTGCCTGTGGTTTTACTTGACAAGGTGTAACTTTTAGTGCTATGAAGTGTTCATTGCCTCTCCACAACTAAGGTGACAATGAAATGTGCATTATATCCACATTTTTCTTCCATAGTCTCTCTTTCCCCAGCAAATACTCTAAGAGCAGTGGTCCTGATCACCAAGCATCTAAAATCTAGCTGGTCTGTCTGAGTGTCAAACACGCATTTGCAGTCTTAAATGGCATCTGATAACAATTCCCATAACACACTGCCTGAAAGCTGAGAAATTAAGACCATGAACATATATTTTATCACAAAAAAAAACCCTCCCTTTTTACATTGACTAGTACCAAAAGACAATCAGAAAGTTTTTAACTCCTGTGTAGAAGATGAACCCTTTAAGAGACCTCAGGTTGAGTAACAGATCACTCTTTAAAACTGAGACCAAAATGATAGCTTTGTACACTGAACAGTGCAGAGGTTCCACATACGGTGCAAGCATATCATGGCGCAAGGTCAGTGGAGGAGGTCCTGCAGGAAGATTGAGGAGGAATCACACCCATCCACACCTCCACACTGGTGTACACCATGCAGTGGAGATTCCTCTCCAGAAAACCTCTGTGCCATCAGCCATGTGCTCTCAAAAAATGCTGTGGTTTTCGGCCATCGACTACTGTATTGAATTAATATCATTCAAATTCTGTGAAACATTTATCTTAATGCCTGCCCATCTATATCTCATTAAACAAGCAAATGTAAAAGTGTCAGGTTCCTGAATGTGCCAGTAATGATGTCAGTACCAATTCAGGAATTTAAAGTCAACATTTTAACTCTGTAAAAATGCTGTATATTCAGAGTCCAGATTTATAAATAAGAAAGTAATCCTTATATTACTATGACAGAAGAGTTGCTTGCCTACAAGACAACACTTTATAAAGAAAACTGGAGGATACTTACTTAAATTTGTGGCCTCAGACGCATATATTGGATGTCAAATCATTCTCATTGACATTTTCCATCATACAAGACCTCATGGTGAACAAAATAACCCTCTCATCTCAGCATTAAGTGCTTTTGCCTTCCCAGTCAGTTAGATTCTGCATGAGCCTAACTAGGTACCTAAGGATACAGAAGGATGCGGAGTCCCATTTACGAAGGAAACTAGATTTACGGGGTTATAGAAGTCACCATGCCAGTGAAGGACAGTTGAGTAATACAGGGTTTGCCTAACGTACAGCAACAGTGCAGGGACCCCAGGATTGCACCCTCCACGCTGGTAACACCAATTAGTGCGGCTGAGGGCTGCATGGACATGACAGCTCAGACCTGGTGGGCCTGCACTTGGAGGGTGCGGGGACCCAGCTGGGTGCTGTCACAGGTACAGTTGCAGTCATCAATGCCATCCATGTGCGAGTTTCTCAATGAGAATTTACTATTATATGTAGGGGGTCTAATTCAAAATGTCACAGCTTTACCAAGGAAAATAATTTCTGTTCTCTAGAGGCAGGACTGATACAGACCTCTGAGAGGTTCGAAGACTAGGCAGAGGAACACTGGGTCCCAGGCAGCCAGAGTGAAGAAAACCAGTGGATGACCCAGCCACCAGTTCTAGGAGAAAGAAAAGTGATCACAGAAGCACTGCTGGGATCTGAGGGAACTTACTTTAACTGACCCTCAGCTAGAAACTTCCTGATTGCTTTGTCTTAATGTAGAGGCAGCGGAGACAATACATCATTCATTATGTCATTTTGGTGTTTGGCTTTTTAAAATATTAATGAACAGTCTAGGCCTTCCTTTTGCTGACCACTGAAAACAGCCCTGCTCCCCTGAGTAAACCAAGGCTGACTCTTTAAGGCTGTGATTGAAATTCAGTCAAACCTCTGGGTGAACGGAAATCATTTGTTGCGTGACAGTGACATGCGGCAGCTCCTTTTTGTTTGCAAGAGAGCTCAGGGATTCGGTGTCTATTTATTGTCATCAGCTGCAGACTCAGTATTGATGGTTACGCAAAACTCGGTGGCTTTGGAGAGGGGAGGCAGTATCACAGCTGCAGATTTGGCAGAGACAGCACCTGAATCTGAGCAAAAAGCACTTTGTTGGTTTCTGTTCCACAAACTCTGCGCAGAACAAGGCAACCCCAGCTGGTTGGTCTGGAATGGGGGATGCATGGCCAGGATGATCCCAGATGATGGGAGCATAGATACTCCAGGGAAGCACTGCCTTATCTGTCCGCTCCCTGCGATGTCCTTGCATAAGTGTTTGTTACTGGTCGCTCTCAAAGACAAAATACCAAGCTAAGGTGAACCATTGCTCTAACTCACTATGATGATGATGATGTTCTGGGGAACAAAGTCAGGTTTAGAGTTAGGTAGGTGGGAAATGATCTGACTGAAAGAAACTGTTATGTAGAACAGAGAGAAAGTTTTTTGCGTGGTCCTTTTCACCCATCACTGTCTAGCCAACACAGTATGAAAAGCCAAGAGGATGATGCTAGGGAGAAGATGAGCTAGGAGCAAAGGTACTTTGCAGACATCTCATTCAGTTTGTAGGCCGTCTTTCAGATGATCTTTTGGTTTCTTGACTCCTCTGTTACCAATCAGCACAGTGTTTGACATGCACATTGACATACCCTCCAAAAAATCTGCAGATCAGATTTATTTCTTAAGGGTCTCTGAATGGGCAATTTATTTTCTTCATGGAACTGCTTTACTCCTGCTGCACACACACCCAACTTGTCCATTTGGAGTTGCTTGCTCAGCTTTCTATTCCAGCAGCCTTATCAGACCCTGCCTGGGCAGGTTGTACTAAGCACAGTGCAGCCACACAGAGACAAAGCAGTTCCTGACTCAATTAATTCAAAACATAGCCTGTCATGAGAGAGAAAGGTAGAAAAAGTAAACAGGACAAAGAAGAAATGGCAAAGTGTTGGTGAAACCATTAGTAGAGTAGCACTGTATGTTGCAATCTTGGCATAACACTAACCTTAAAAACATTTGTTTCATTTCCTGAAAAGGTGATGTAAAATCTCAGACAAATGCCAAAATGAAGAGATTCCTGGGAAAGACTTGATTCTGGTGCAACTTTTCCTCGTTTAACGGTAATTACCTTGCAGGATTTTTCTACAGAAAAAAGGTTTCCTGCTGGAAAGCCCAGTAAGACTTTCACCAGGACTGAGTCTGTTAAGAAATCCCACATCGTCTTTTTCTCTTGCATAAGTATCTTTTCCAAGTTAAAAAATAGAAATAAATAGATAAATAAACAAAGCAAGCTCCCCATTTACAGCTGACACTGAGTGTTTGTGACCTTGAGTCCCATAGAGGTTAACCTGCTCTGATTAACTTTCCCATGTTATTCCATTAAATAAAAACAGTTTTGACACCCAGAGACTAAGGCATCCTAGAGATAATACAATAAACTTATGCAATCATTCCAAATTGAATTGCAATAATTCATTTAGGTGACCATACATATTTGTTATGTGTAATATGAAACATTGCAAAATGAAATCAATAGAAATGTTTCTTGTTAATGAAGATATACTGTGCTGTTATGTGTGGGATTTGGACTCCATATCACAGAAATCTTATTTGTATTCTAAATTCCAGGGTATCATACTAGTTAAAAATGATGAAAACATTATTTTAGAATGATATGGCTGGACAGCTGGAAAATTATATCATGCATTTTGTTCCATGCCTTGTTCATTAAAAATGGAAGTCCAGACCAACTGACATCAATGGGAGTTTGGCTGTTTTCTTCAACAACATGACAGGATTCACCCTAAGATTTTTAGGGATTATTATTGGATTTTCAATTAAATTTATACAACTGACATGGGTGTTCTGTTTTTGAAAGCTGTGGTGGAAGGATACCCATTCTAAATGGTAGATTTTTAAAAAGTAAACCTTACAAATATTTGTGAGGTTAATTAGTTCCTATGAAAGACAAACACAGCATTATGTGTATGAATCCCTTCCTTCTCCTCCACACGCTGCTTTGCAAAACTCTCATGGAGCAAAATCAGATCAAAAAGGTCTCTGTCCCTCTCTCACTAAATGGTTTCTAGTCTTCCTGACTCTTACGAAAGCTACACAAAGAGATAAAACCCACTCCTTCTACCGTGAACTCTCACTGTTCGTACAGAAAAGACCTCCATGACTTTGCATTTAGCTTCAAAGTATGGGAATCAATTTACTCTCAGTGTATAGGCAGTGCACAGGAGACTGAAGACTCCAAAGACACCAGCTTCAAGCTCAACTGTGCTGATGCTGAGCTGGGCCCAAGGTTGTTAAGCTCAGCATGAACTAAATACGAGCTTATTACCCAACAACCTCCCCTTGATAAGTTGCCTGCATTACCAGATCTTGGCTATATGGCACACAGACCAGAGTGAAATACAGCTAGATTTCTTCTAGTGCCCAAGCTACTTCATTTCAAACTGCTTGGAAGACCACTATGTTGTAGCATGGACATATCCAGTGTCTTTGTCATAGCCTGTTTCTGCTCATATGGTCTTTGCTTCAGAGAGTCTTTGAGCCAAAAATCCCGGGGATTAGCAAAGCTGCATAAAGGAGATCTCTGGAAAGGAAAAGAAAGAAAAACCCCAAACAACTGTGGACACAGCAGAATATTTAACAGCATGTATTGCAAGCTGTCATCCATTTTCCTATTAGAAGCATGGGATGCCTTCATAGTCATTGCAAATATTCAGACAGCATCCAATTTACCATAAATTGGCTGAAGAAGGCTTCTTAAAGCCCAAAGAAGAAACTTGTAATAAGTTCAGCCAAGACAACACTGGAAGGAAAGCTGAGGCAAAGACTGTAACTTAACGGTAGGCAGTTTAAATTGCACAGAAGAGCTCTCTGAATGTAATAGAGAGCTATGGACACAGTGATTAAAGGAGGTTGAACTCTTTGACCTAGAAAATCAAATTGGTGACAACTCAGTATGTTAAACTACATTAAAATTTATGACATTGAAGGAGAGGATCAATGTGTGTGTAGGGGGGATGTGTGTGTGTGTATGAAGCCTGAATTAGGAGATCTCTGGAGCAGGAAAAGCTATCACCTGCAGGATTTTCAAGCACCTGAAGAAGCAAAGCTTTCACATTCATTTACTGACCCCAGAATGATGCAAAGACCTCTTTGAAAGGAAGAGGGAAATAGACACAGTGCCTTGAAAAAGAAAACTGTAAATGGTCATTAGAAGGAAACATCTGAAGCAGTTTCACAAAGTAGCTGTAATGGTTTTTCTGACTCAGGCAAACGACCCCGTGACAGCAATAACTTCTGTCTAGAGAACAGGGTGCTATAAACTCAAACACCTTTGCACAGTTCAAGTGTCAAGCAGGGGTTTGTGCAGTGCAAAACAAACTTACTGCAGAGCTAAAAACTTATGATGAAAAGCAGTGCATTACCGCACACTTTCTTAAAGCAGGTTGCTTCTTTTAGTTTCAATAATGATTTCTGAAATTAAAGGGATGCTGTCAAGGTAAAGTCATCTCTTAGAATAAGAAACACAAACCAAATGTGTTGTAGTCTTTTTTATTTCAAAAGTGGACATTAAAACCAATTCATTTTTCAGTGGTTTTGTCTTTAGCTTGCGTTTTCATATCTTTCAGCCTGAACTAGCAGTTTTATTTCTGTTTATAATCAATTCCATGTTATTTCTGATTAAAATAAACTCTTATAACCTTTCCTAATGTTATTTGCATTTCCAAGCAAAGTAAAACCAAAAGTAAAACACAGGGAGTGACTCTTCCCTGTGCCAGTCTGATATTATTATACAACTACTTCTTTTTAGCTCCATTTTATAAATCAAAAAAGAGGGAAACTTATAAAAAGCACACACAAACCCAAATCAAACCAAAAAGTAGCATAACTGCACTGAAGTTACATGACACAGAAATGGTTAAATGTACTCAATGGGCTGCTTCCCCCTGCTCTTTAGTAGCCACGGATGGGTGCTGAAACTAATAAGTGTCCTTTATTCACCACCCTGGCCACCACTGTCAAGGCACACACACAAAACACAGCAGCAGTCACTGACAGACATGCTTTCTACCTGCAGAATTTATGTGTATTTTGTTCTTCATCCAAAAGTGAAGAGCTTTGTTCACTTCCAGGATTTCTCTCTCTCAAAAAAAAAAAAAAAAAAAATTGAAAGTTGGGCTATTCACCATACTTTTAAGGGAGAGTGTCCAAAGAATTCTTTGGACTCCCATGAAATACTTTCATGTATGCCAAGTGGGTGATAACAGTAACCCCACAGTGGCAAAACAAACAGTTGTTACTTCCCAGGGCTGGTTCCTGGAGGTTGCTTTGACTGCAAGTTGACACTTGGGTTAGAGGTGGGCTTCCTTCCACAGTGCCTGGCTTCTGAGGGCAGTCATGTCCTTACACCAGAAACAGGCTTTGATATCTGCCAGTGTGGCTCACTGCTCCTTTACGCCCTGTCCCCATGTACGTCCACTTCCATGGTCAGGAGATGAGGTCCACAGGCTTTTACACTTCCATGCTTTCCACTTCTGGCCTCTACACTGGCCTTCCGTGAGAGCTACTCAGTACTACCTCACCAAGAGTGACCCCGATAGCAGAGCTGATGTGTTTAACAAGCAATAAATTAAGAGTTTAAGCGGTTTTGACTGAATATGCTCACATCTACATGGCAACTTTGAAGTGCTGAACGAATCCCTCATAATGATGAATGAAAATTCAATAACAATTTCAGAGCCAGAAAAAAGTGTGTATGACTGCAGTATTGACACGCAACCGTCCTTCTGCTCCACGCGCATCCCAGTCACTTGTGGATTGGGCTGGAAGCTGAGGTAGATATTGGAAAGATGCAATCAGGGCACAGCCTGGCAGTGTGAACAAATTTGGTAGTTCGTTATGGGAATTCATTTAGAAAGATGACCTAGCTCTCCAAGGAGATTTGAACCGGGTCTAGAATGAAGAGTACTTGAGCCACGGTGGTTAAATGAGTCTGGAATTTTCTAAATAAGTACATTTGGCTCCCCTTGTGCACCCACTACAGGATGGTGGCTGTGTTGAGATTATAAGTAGAAAAGGTGGAACTCCTGATGTAAGACAAATGCTTGACCTTTACTCTCTAACTCCTGACCATTTTCTCAGAAGATGCCTACTCTCAGAACACTTAATGAAGAAGGTACAGATGAAGCCCTGTCCTCACCCCAGCTTTTATAACTGAAGTCATTAGAACAGTGCTCCCCAGCCTCATGGTGACAAGAATACTAAATCAGAGTTTGCAACATTAAGCTCATGAAATAATATGAGCGAATAGATAAGCAAATAGACCACACAAAAGACCCCTTCTATCATGTCTTCCTCCTCCTCATAAGAGGAATTTAATTCTCTTCCGCACAGAAAAAACTTCCCTTCAAAATGATCTTACTTCCTCCCAGCTGCTCAAGCATTGCTCTCTCCTATCAGTAAGATGTTTCTAACTTAGTGTGGCCCAGCAAACCCCAGCTCTTGTCCACTGTTTCCGGTACTTCTCCCTCTCTGATTTTTCCTCACAACCGTCAGTCCACCTTTGGACCTGTGATCCCCACTTTATTTCTCTCACTACTTCACCCACACGCAAAAGCAGATCAGACTGGTCAAACTGCACCTCGTACGCTCCTTTCACCTTTCACCATGATGCTCTCTTTCGCTCTGACTGTGTCAAAGAGCGGACCTGGCCCTTGGCCACCAGCCCCGGGGCCCAGCCAGGGAGTGGGAGGTGCCGGCAGCCCCACGGGGCGGTCCCGGGTGGGAACTGTCCACCGGGAGGCCGGTGCTGAAGGAGGCCGGAAACACGCACCCGCCCATCATCCGCTGCCACCGAACCGCACTGAGGCCCCGCGGAAGGAACGGCCCGTCAGCCAGAAGTGCAATCTTGCTTCAACTTTCTAGGGCCTGGGAGAGTTCTTTTGGGGTTCTCCTCCAAAAGGTTGCCTGTAAGCTATGTGTAGGCTCTTCCTCTAAAAGGCAATAATTAGAAAAGGTCCTTCACTTTAGTGTTTCCCCAAACTTTCAGAAACATGTCTTCTGAGCAAAAAGGGGGAAAAACTTACCCCTACAATTCTGCCATCTGCTGTTATGGGGCTTTCTTAATTTAATCATCTTCTCCAGCCCCTCATTATCCCTCTACATGTCCTTAGTTCGTTGGGGATTTTTTAGAAACTCAGATAGGCTTGTCATCAGGTGATTGCATGACAACTCTTCACATGGAGTTAGTCTGTGCTAAGAAAATGTAAATGAAAATGTTCATTCTTCCTTGTGCATGGCTGACACAACATTCTGTTCTGCCCAAACAGACAGCCTTTCCTTCTCTACTCCTCTTAACAGTTTATTCTCTGCTCAGATCTTAATTTAAGGAAAAAAAATAAGCTGGATTCTTCTGCCAGCAGCCCTTTCTGACCTCTGAGACGTCTATGAGCCAACAAATTGCAACATTTGGATAACTGAACAAAATAATTTTCAGCTCTGGCATTTTAACTATTCCATACTGTTGTTACAATATGGAAGAAAATCTCTCCCTTTCCTCTCCGTGACTTTCCATGCCAAACGGCCTACACAAAACTTAACTAGCATTCCTATTTCATGGCTGAGATCTAAAGAGCCAATGAACAGACAACTCTTCTGCCCAGTATATTATTTCTCTTTACAAGTACCGTCTTGCTAGCATCAAAGACATACCATTCAGTTTAATGTTCAGTTGTTATCCACTTCTGGCACTGATGTGAAGTCTTGCAATGAATTATTGTTTAGATAGTTAAGGTTCTACCTATCACCATGTTGTAAATATTATTACTAAGATGTATCAGAATTGCCAAGCTGGACCTTGTTATTACTTTTTTTACTCTACGCAGGTCACTGACAGGTGATTAGGTAATGTTTCTTACCATAATGGCTGCTCCTCTGCTCATGGAGACTAGCATAGCCAGCAAGGTAAGTCATAACTAAGGTCAATCACAGCAATCAGATCATATCTGCTTCTTTCTTCTCTCATTCTTTTGTTTTTGTTTTTGTTTTTGTTTTTTTTCCTCCTATGGATTTGTGTTATGGCCAAATATTAAAAGTCAAGATTTAGAGACATCAGAAGCAAAGCATTATCTCCTTGCCTCCCTAGACCTTCTTCCCACTCTGTAGAGGTAACTCTTTTCACTGAGTATAGAAAACTTCAGGTGATAAAGTTTCTACCTAGGAAGCCTTTGAAAAACATCTCTGAAAGAAAGAGTCGTCCTCTTTAGAGGAAAAAAAAAAAAAAAAAAAGAGGGGGAAACGAATAAGAAAATGAATCCGTGTCTTTGCAAGTGCCCTAGCAACACGATAGAAGGAATCATCCTTATCTCAACATGAAATAGCACATACATTTCACTTGAAGGAAGAGCATAAAAGTGATAATAAGAAGCAAAAATCTATTATTTGATTGTGACTAATTTTATCTTGATTTTAGATAAACTGGCTGAAGGGCAGAGCTCTAAAATGTGTAGAGAATGAGGCCACATCTGACTGGTGACCAGTCATCAGTGGTGTTCCTCAAGGTTCAATCCTAGGGTCAGTTCTGTTCAAAATATTTATCAATTATCTGGATGTGGGATTTGAATGCACCATTTGCAAGTTTGCTGGTGATACCAAACTGAGAGGTGCTGTTGACTCTCTTGAGGGACAAGAGGCCTTGCAGAGGGATCTAGATAGACTGGAGTATTGGGCAATGATTAATGAGATGAAAATTAACAAGTCCAAATGCCAGATTCTATACCAGGCACAAGTATAAATTGGGAGAAGAGTGGCTGGAGAGTAGCCGTGCAGAGAGAGATCGGGGGCCGCTGGTTGACACTAAGGACAACAGGAGCCAGCAGAGAGACCTGGCAGCCCAGAGGGCAAACCCCATCCTGGGGTGCATCAAACCCAGCATCACCAGCCGGGAAACAGAGGGGATTTTCCTGCTGTATTCAGCGTTGATGCGGTCTCACCTGCAGCGCTGTGTGCAGTTCTGGGCCCCACCATTTCAGAAGGATGTGAAGGTTCTTGAATGCATCTACAGGAGAGCAACCAAGCTGGTGATGGGACTGGCAGGCCTGACCTGTGAGGAGTGGCTGAGGACTTTGGGCTTGTCTGGTTTGGAGAGAAGGGGCTGAGGGGAGACCTCATTGCTCTCTGCAGCTTCCTGAGGAGGGGACATGGAGAGGGAGGTGCTGAGCTCTTCTCCATGGTATCCAGTGCCAGGACACACGCGAATGGTTCAAAGCTGCACCAGGTGAGGTTTAGACTGGACGTTAGGAAACATTTCTTTACCAGGAGTATGATCAAACACTGGAACAGCCTTCCTAGAGAGGTGGTTGGTGCCCCAAGCTTGTTGGTGTTTCAGGCATTTTTGGACAATGCCCATAATAACATACTTGAACTTTGGTTAGCCCTGAAGTGGTCAGACAGTTGGACTAGGTTATCATTGTAGGTCCCTTCCAACTGAAATATTCTATTCAGTATGCCAGGTAAGCATACATTTGTCTGATCTGCCAAACTGATAAGGAGCTTATTCTCCTTGGGTGTGTTGACTTAACCCATGACGACAAGGTTCAGGTATCCCTCAGGCTAATGCCAATGCTCACAACATGCAGTGCAGAGGTACTAGGCGAGAGTTATTACTCTGGGTCCCAGAAGCCATACAGTTCTGTTAGCAGAAGGCTGTGTCATAAGTGTAATGAGCTCATAATCCCTTCTTCACTTCTCAAATCCTAGTCACACCGTATAAGCAAGCTCTAAATTAAATATTATACAGACAAACAAGAACATATGCCTGTCAGTGCCACTGGGGCACCTATTTAATGTTGTTAAAACCAAAAAATGTTAACTTAATTGAATGACAATTTCTAAATCTAATAGATGTGCATCTTCACTTGCAGCAGGCTTTAGCTACCTTGTATCCTGGGGAAAGGTTAAGCATTAACTCTTCAGTTGTGATTGGAGGACTCCAATATTGGGATTTCATTATCAAGATTTATAGGAGTATTCAGTGACTGCCATAGCAATGGTTGTTATCAGTCTGTAACCATAGAAAAATTTTCTATGTTTTATAATTGAAGTCAAATTTCTTCTTAAATTCCAAAGCTGAACTTAATGTTTGCAAAGTAGGAAGTCTGATTTAATGAGAAGTCATGACTGTAACATTACAATACTAACTCTTCTTTGTCCTGAACCCTACTAACATAAATTAAATTAGTCCTAATTTCAAAATGCCAAATTCTGATATGTTTTACACAGTTTAAAGAGGCCTTGACTCAACAAGTTCAATCAATTTCCAGTGGAAAATTTTAATGATTAAAAAAAAGAAGCATTCAGATGAGTTAGCCTAACTGCCTGCATGCAATAGATCGTACAATCCATGGCACTCCTTGTGTTCTGCTATTGTGGTGTTCATCGAGGGAGAAGGGAGGTGCAACACAGCATGAACGTGTCACCATGTGGCCCAAAACTGGTGCCGTTAGTGAATGAAGCCTTGGTGGTGGACCTGACACGGCTCTCTTAGAAAGCACCTTTCCTTTGGTTGCCACCAATGTTGTATTTTGCCCTGGCATATTTTTCATCCTATTTTCAGAGTTGCATTATTGTCATACTTATCAAACCGAAGTTTTGGCACCTTCCACTTATTTCTTGAAGAATTTTATTCATACTTGGGAAATATTTGTGAACTCCTTCTGGAGGGCATTTAAAGAACTTATGTCTGCTCACAAAAAGTGGTTTATGATGTTCTTAATTTTTCATGTGCTAAAATCAATGGAATTTATAAATGTTTTCTGACATGTCACAAACATCTTTGAGTTCTAGCTGTATTCCACACAACTTCTGAGTAGAGCTGGGTAAGCTTTTTTTCATCAAAAAGATGTGTGCATGTGTAAAATCTTCCCATGTTTCCTACCACTCTTATCTGCTGACTCACACATAGCTGGTTACTGAGCTCTGATGCCTTATGAAGAAGCTCTAAATGATTTACTGTATCTTTCCTCGCCTCTTTCTTCTCTTAGGCTCTGTCACCATAGTAAAACTACTGAAAATAGTGACAAGTACAATATCAATAAACATAATAATAATTGATTTCTGGGAGATGAAAAATCTGAAATTAGTGGCAATTTCCCCCAAGAGCATTGTCTGATTAATTTAATGTTCATCTTCGTCTTTCTAAGTCATTCTAATACCGGTTATCTGCTCAGCAAACCTTTGTGATGTGTCTGTGGGCCAAGGCCAAAAAGAAAGTGAAGTATTATTGCATAGTCCAGCGTTTTGTAAACTGGAAGCAGCTTCAACCAAAAGAAAAAAATAAATTCTCATGGAGATGCTAAAAGTAGTGAGTCTACCCTACCTTTTTTAATTCAACCGTTCATTTCTGAAGAAAAAAATGCCAGTGCCTGACAGGAGCAGTAGTACACAACATTGTCTCATCTCATGGCTGCCACTCCTGTATCTGAAGAAATATCTGAAAGCATGAGCTGCTCTCAAAGACCGTGTGAGGAGTAATGGTGAAAGATGAACTTAGACTGGAATATATGCAAAGAAGTGTTATCAAGATGATCAGGGTGACTGAGAGCCTGGGAAACAAGTGCAGATTTAAGAGACCTCAGCTTTAGAATATTGCTAAATGAAGGTTGTGCCATCCTGTTGTTGTTGTCCACAAATTTCAGGAGGAAGGAAAAAAGATGTATGTTAATGAATAATGTTGGTATAAAAAGAGGAAGTGTGAACTAGCAAAGATTGTATTTCAGCAAAGAATCTCATGAAAGTTTCCACATGTCACAGCAGGAGCCGTAGGAGAGGAAAGATGTGATGAGTTCCACCAACATGAAACATGATGTAATTGCCTGAGATGGTTGGGGATGGGATGGTTGGGAAGCATCAGCATCTGTGCAGGGGAACAACTCAACGGTTTTCCATTACATGATGTTTCCTGATAAGCTACACTGGATTTCTTTGCTGTTGCTGTTGCATTCTGACCAAAATGTGTAGAGAAATCTCAAGCAGTACCACCACATTACAGTCAACCTTTGAGTTAAAGTCCAAGTACAGATTACAAAGGAAGGATCCTGTGAAATCAAGAAATCACTGCACAGCACAATTCTGAGACAGAGAAGTTTTCTTAGCAGCCTATTGAAGCCATTAGTGATTCAGACACCACTAGAATAGTTCATTACTGAGAGAGACAGCATTCATATTGTTTAGGCGATGGCATCCTTCATCAGTCCTTAATAATACCTAAATTGAGCTCTCCTTAGTGGGCTTCCTCTCTTCAGAAAGTAGGAAGAAACCCTGCACTACAGGAACTGTAGTTAACTGCCTGATTCTTTGCACCCAGTGTGGTTTCAGAGAGGAAATAAAGAGCATTTAGAGTGACTGAAACACATCAGATCTTCCAGACATCCTCATTAAGCTGTTATAATTAGGGTTGTGTTGTTTTCTTCATTTTCTCTCAATAGTGTTAGCTGGCAAAGACTGATGCCTTTAGCCCTCTAATAAATTAATTATTAATGTAGGAGTTAATAATTCATGTTAATTGGTAGTATGAGCTACTTTCCCCAACAAATGTGAGCAAAGGTCAAAACTTGTTAACAGCTGAGGTGAATTCTATTTTTAAGTTTTCTGTTCCATAATATATCTGCAAAATCAAGCTATAGCTTGAGAAAGTTAACTGTATTTCAAAAGACAAGCATATACTGAGGGAAAAGGTCTGGTCTATTCATTTGGTTTCGAAGTACCATTAACTGGGCATTTGCACTGCCTTTGTCATATCCTGACACACAGAGAATTTAGGATTGCCCACCTTGGACCATCAGAACGTATCTCACATGTTGCCAGGACAGAACAAGCCTGAGCAGGGACTGATCAGCAAAAAAGTGGACTGAGAAGATGTCGATTACTGAAGCATCAGGATGTTATTTTAATGCCATCTGGTAAGTGCATTACAGCACTGAGTATATATGTTGCCTTTCCTGAAACAGAAGAACCTGTTCAATCAGCATTGTAATTGTGAGGTTTACCTTAGTGGAAGATCAAATAATTCTCTATAATTATTCCTTGCTGCTCAGATAAGACAGATTCGCCACTCACTCATTGTATGAGGTGCAGTGCTTTGATCACTCTCCTCTTAAATACAACGCAATTTCATGTGAGTGCCTGTCCCAGCCCCATGCCCTTCATCTGGAACATTAGAGCTGGAATCTGCTTTTAATTTGATAGGATGTTTGAACAAGGCCATGTGCTGTCGCATGTGTTTAGCAACCAAACGTTTTCCCATATAAAGAACAAATCCACAGTCTTTCTTCAACAACCAACAGGAAATCATGTTATTGTTTGTGTTTTGTTTATAAAACAGAGATTCAAAAACACAAAGTGAAGAAAGATATGTGTAGGCTTTGGGAACAGCTTAAAAGGAACCAACAAAAATATGCTTTTAATAAAAATAATCAGCTTTTTTAATGGTTGTAATAATCTATTGTAAGTAACTTATACAACACAAGGCTTTCACTGTACTCATTAGAACTTGGCAACTCATTTTTCAGCGTTTAAACATGAGAATGAGATGGGACTTCATCCAACATCCACTGTCATCAGTGGGAGTTCTTCCACTGACTTCTGTGGGCACTGGATCCGGCCTCTGCTCAGCAGGACATTTTCTTTCTGGAAAGAAAAAGTAATCTCTTTGGAAAGGTTTTCCTTTATGACATGGCCAATATAGCTATTTACTCTCTGCTCATTATTTTGCAAAATCAAGCTGATGTTTTATAAAAAGAAGAAAATACAGCTCAGGAAAAACAAATATAGTTTTATAACACTTTGTTCTATTCGCAGGAAGCGTTAAAAGTACTGATGGAAAACATCTCACATCATCTGACTGGTGTCATGTTTTTCACTGTCGGCATATACTGTTTCCATAACATAACTGAAGTATGATTAGACATATTATGGGAAAAATAGTGAGTACATGTAGATATTTCATTGCTGCCATTATGTAATTAAAATATGCAAAAAGTGCACAGATGTAAAGCCACTGTTATGCATACTGATGATGAAGAAACAAAGACTCTCATTTCTTCCAATGATAAATGCAGAGCTTGTTGTACTGGCTTGAAAACACGACACGCGACTGCTGCGTTTTGCACTCAGCAACAAGGATTCATCCTTGTGTCTAGCAAATAACAGGGACAATCTTTGTCACTAAGTGCAATTAACAGCTATTCAGCATGTGGCTTGGTGAAGAATCTGAAGCATAGTTCCTAGCAGTATGGTATTAATCTTTCAATTGGCAGTAGGACTTGGTTTTCCTCTGTTCTTGAGATATCAGTTTGACACGTCTCACAACCCAAACTACCCCTAGCTACTGGTAGTGCAGTAACTACAGACCTATTCTTTTACAAAATCTAGTTAAAAATGAAAAAGACCTTCTGGACAAGATGATGTCCTGTCCAAAGTCTCACAAACTATGTGGCAGGCCAAAGTACTTGAGGTTCCCAGTTTGCGTGGCTTTCCTCATTCTGCTACTACATGGACATTTCCCAGATTGCACGCAGGAAGTCGAGAATGCGGTAAAATAGACTTCTCTGTCTCCAGAGGCCACTGATATCTCGATTGTCCTTATACTGCAATAACCTCAGACTAGAAGCTGTCTTCTTCTAGTGTATTGTATGTACCATGCCTCCCTCATTCTGGATTGGCCTGATTTTGGTTTGTGCTTTCAGGTAGTATCTTGAAGACAAATGACCGCACCTCCATAGGAATATCTAATGTGGCTTTCTGCAGAAGGCTTGTTTTATGAGCCCTTCTACTCACACC
Source organism: Cariama cristata (assembly GCF_000690535.1). Taxonomy (NCBI): domain Eukaryota; kingdom Metazoa; phylum Chordata; class Aves; order Cariamiformes; family Cariamidae; genus Cariama; species Cariama cristata. The sequence goes on from NW_009615592.1 coordinate 164,953, forward strand.
GCCCACTTGTAGTAGACACGTGCAGAGAAATTTCGCCTTGCCTTTCTGCTCTTATCCTCTGCATTGTTGGGGCAACGTCCCTGGATCTGGGGACAAAATATTTGGAGCTGGAGGAGAAGTTTTGGACTCTGGCTGTGTCTTGCCTGCTGTCCAGAGATATCACTTGAGTTCAGATTTGCCCCATATGTGGCTGGGGGCAAGCTGCAGAGAACAGGACAGAAGAGGAAGCTTGGCCAGCACTGAACTCAGGATCAATCCATGAGTTTACCAATCTGACGTATAAGTGGACCTGGCATAGCTGAGGCCTTTTAGCCTTCCTCGTAGCAACACCAAAGGCCAACATGAAGGTGGCTCATGGCGCATGTTGGATTTTGCCCCGCTGTAAGAGCTTCGTGAGGTCTTTTCTTCTGCTGCTCCAGAAGAAGTCAAAGGAGAGAGAAGTTGCTGTTACATCTCCTATTGCCACACTGCTTGGCTTAGCATTTCACTTTTGCAAAACATCTTTCATCCTGGTCTAAAAAGCTTCTCATCCATTTACATACTTATGTTTTCTGGAACAGGATTTAGCCCTGTTTTCGTGATTGCCCATAAAACAAGCAAATACATACTCTTGTTGTATATTGCAGTAATTTCTAGAAAATTCTTTGGCAGGTGTGCTTTTTTTTTGCTTTTTAATATGAACTCAAAACAAAACTGTTTCTACATACAGATATTATGGAAGTCTATCAACAAGTTGAGTAACACAGGGCTGACAAAGTGAAAGCTCTGCACTGAAAACAGGCAAATACTTATATTTCATATTAAGGTGTTTGCAATGAAGCACCTTTAAAATATAATGCAATGTTTTCCTTAAACAGCACTGCAGAGGTGTAAACATTGAAATCTGGGTCAAACAGCGATACTATCATCAAGTTAAGAGGCAGTGTAGTTTTATACCAGGCACCAGTCTACAAGGATAAGGGCAAGCATTACCTTTTGGCAAGGGGTGATGTCTCATTTCTTTCTCTATCCAGGGCCCATGCTAACCTGCCATGCCACTGCAGTACAAATCAAGATTTGAGCCTGCCGTGTGCACAGAAAAACACAAGCCAAACAAAATCCCAAGCAAAACGGAACTCCATGTGATGATGCCTTACCCTGACTCATACCCAGCTCTATGTTAAATTACTTTTTTTTTTCTTCCTCCTTAGTCCACATTAAGCAAAGAAGCATTTCAAGTCAAAAGAAGAAAAACTCAGAAGGAAAAAATCCCACAACAGACAACTTGTAAAAATCCTGCGAATACTTACTAGTAAGTATGCACATGTGTGGGAGGCTGCAAACACAGTTCTCTTTGTAGGCCTGGGATGTGAATCAGTGCGGCTATTCATGGCAGAGGTACCACAGTAAGTGTTTGCAGGACCCGTCCCTCTGTGTCTTCTCTTCTCCATTATCAGTTCCCCAGGCCTGTAAGTGTTACTAATGCACAGCAAAATGTAGCTCAGAGGGTGTTTAGTTGGGGAGATGAGTAGTTTCTTGTTCTCTGCTCACATGGAAGGAAAAGGGACAGAGCTAAAAGGCTAACGTAACAGCCTGCTCTTGGCATCGGCTGTTGCTAATTTTCTTTGGCGTGCTTTGACTACCTGTCTGAAAGGCTGCTGCAGTGCAGGAAGGAAATTTTTCAAGAGATTAAACTATTATTGTTTCCTGTGTGGCTGTCTTCGCTGTATATGAAAAAAAGCTTTAAGGGCACTTGAAAAGAGATTTGTCTGAATAGCAAAGTTGTTGTGATTCATCCCCCGCCTCCCTCCTCAAAGAGTCGGGATTTGGCCAATTTCCTCAGGAAAGTGGTTGATTAGGGCCCATGGATTTATCCACAGCCTACATATGAGATGTCATAAAGGTGATTAATGGTGAACCCTCCATCATAGGAAGCTCAGAGTTTAGTAAAGCTATTTTCAAGGGCATGGAAGGAAAATAAGTCATTTGTATTTTTGCCAAAATGCTCCAATGTTTAAATGCCTCTTTGTGCTCCTGGCAATTAATGCTGCTGCCTATCAGAGGCCGGTGTATTTTCTGATTTTACAAGTTTGAAAAATTGATTCAATGTGTTTCAGTGTTTACGTAAGAGGATATTGTGGAATTAAAATAAAATGTTTCCACACGACCAGTGTTTGTTGCTATCCTGGAATCTAAGCATGATGTTGGAAGCTTTTTTATGCCCCTTCCCAAGAAAAAGTTCACCTGGGCTTTCCCCAGAAGGCAGTGCTATTATAGTGCAACTTGATGAGTGCTTTGGGAGATAATTACCTGCCCTGACAAAGAAAACCTGTACTGAGCCTTTGAGAATTCACTATAAGTTCCAAAACATGAGATTTTCTTATACTTCTCCTGTCTGACACTTATTTCCTTTGTCCAGTCCTGCTTCCCACTAATTTCAGTCCTAGCCTTCACTCCAGGAACTCTCTGCCAACTCTCACATATTCCTTTATTTTTTAACTGTGTGGTTGAGCAAAAGGAAACACCGGGAAGCATGTACACAGACTTAGAGCCCTCTTTTTTTTTTTTTTTTTCTTATTTTTTTTTTTATGGTGTTGCACTCAGTCCTCTGTGTAAGCACGCAGGGCAGTGTTTGTAAGTGTGAGACACTGCAGGAAGTATGATTAATCCCCTGTAGCATCAGATCCGAGGATTAGGAAGGTGGGGAGCTCAGTTCTACCACATACATTTGACAGACCTGTATCCTTCCCTTCTCTAAGCACTTGCTTTGTTAAACAAAGCAAAACACCTGGAGGTGGAAAGCACAGTCCTGACCCAGTCTTGGGGCCTTCACTCTAGGGCTGAGTTTAGGGAAAGCAAACCCACCACAGATCTTCTACCATCGTGTGGGACTGAAAAGGTCTCTGAAAAACAGGACACCTGCAAGCAATACTGTACTGACTAGGATGATCTATAACAGCAGGACCGGCTTTGTATTGGAAAATATCTCTGTAGATGAAAATCCTAACAAAGGCATTCAAGTAAATCCCCCAGAAGTACCTGGTCCTGCTATTAACAGCGGTCGCAGACCAATGCAGGTGAGAAGACATCATTCCCAGTCCTCTCTTGGGGAAACTTTTCTAGTACTCTTTCCTGGCATCTGCTGACAGCAAAGCAGCTTTTTCTCACACGATGAAGTAAACACTTTATGTCAGGAACAGGATGGAGGAAACCAAATGTATCTGAGCGTTGTGCAACATTGTGCAACATCTGTTAATAGTAACTAACTTTGGAAGAAAAAACTGGGGACTCCTGATGCACTGATTTCCCAACTGTGTTTTTTAGAAATATTGTGATCCAGTTTCCTCCTCTTCAATGCTTCAGAGTTTTGTCCCTAGCCCTCCTTCGTCCTCTTATCACACTTCTTTTTTCATAGCTGCTCCCATTACCACCAGCTAGTTCACTCCCATCATTCCAGTCCTTGCACCCCTTTCCCCAGCTCCTCCTCTCACAACACCCTAACCAGCATCTCAGTCTTTCCCCCTTGCTATCTCTCAGGTTTTCATAACTCCATCTTGTCTTCTCATCTCACCCTTACTCCCAGATTCTCTGCTGTCTTCTTATAGCCACAACTGGGCAATTTGCACGCTCAGCACGACCAGAAATAATGCGCAACTCAGGCCAGTACCTCTGCTTTTGCCACCACTATTACATTTTTACATGTTAGCTTGCCTCTGTGTCATTGTTGTGAGTGCCAGAATGTTTTTAACATAGTCATTGCTTACTGAAATTACCAAGGAGTCATTCACAATTAATTGCACATATAAATTACTATTTGAGGCAACAATTTTCAAAGTGACAAGAAGAAGGGCTTATTCTACTCATTTCTTGTCCTTTCCCAATCTGTTGAAAAATATTGAATTTTAAGAGAACACTGCCCAAAAATATTACTGGACAATACACGTTTCATTAGAGCTAAGATGCTCTTCCCTTCAACATGTTTTATAACCTTTTGCATACACCCAAACACCTGGGCCAGTCAGCAAAGCTGCATTTCAAGCTCTCCAATTATATTAGCACTCAGAATTCATAAGCCAGGCTGGAAAGATCACAAAGGGGCTTGGTTTGGTTTGGCTTTTTAAGAATAAAAAAAGCCAGTGCTTTGCTTGGCCCTTCACCTTTTCTCCTGCACATGTACAAGGCTAGAATGTGACTGCCTTTGCGATGGCAGCAGGACTGGCTGCCGTGAGACCCACTGTGCACTGCTGGGCATGGGTGGAGTTGATAAAGACTTCGTGAGAACAAAGTGCCAAAGATACTTTTCAGAGGATGTGTCAGTGGGCAAAGACGGTCTTGTCAGAGGCAGAGAGAAGGTATCAGCAGAGCTGCTCTCTCTTAAATAAATATGCGATGTAAATGATAACACATGTTCTCAGGGCTTTGAAATACCTGAACTTTTAGCAAAGTCTGTGGCCTTTCAGCAGTTCCAACACAGCATAGTTTTTCTGGCTTAGAGTTCAGGACTGAACTCCAATGTGAAGTAATAAAAAATAAATAAATAAATAAATAAAGACTACTACAGAGACTCTATTTAGAGCTTCCTGGCAGCAGGCAAGTAGGGGGGAAGCTGTTTATCTTGACCAAGGATTTCCTTAGTCGTTCATGAAAAACATTCTCTTTGTCAAAGATGGCTAGCAGTCACACAAAGAGTGGCACTCAGGAAGTTGGATCACCAGGTCGTTGCTGGCAGTGCTGCATGCCCAGACAGGAGGAGTATCTGCTGACTTCAAACCAGGGCACTTGACATCTGACAACATTGACGACACTGACGACGATGAGCCGAGAAAGGGAAAAGGTTATGCAGTTAATATTTTCCTGTAGGGAAGTGTCATCAGCACCCACCCACTAGGCAAATAAAGATCATAACAGAAGAGGCACAAACAAACTGGATTACCAGCCTTTGCTGTTTGCACTAAGGGTTATGACTAGAGCACAAATGGGAAGTTATTTTCCCAACCCACAGACATTTTTTAGGAGGCAAAAAGAGTCCAGAGTCCAGATTTTCATGATGAGCTAGTGGGAAGAGGATGCTCCATCAAAATAGCCAGAAGCCAGTCACTCGCGGCACAGCCTTGGGATGTGGGGAATGGGATTTTGGTTGCTTGCTCCTCATTTGTTTATATTACATTAATTCTCAAACATTGTGGCAGAGAGAGCTTCTGCTCCTGCCCTGGGAAATAGCAAGGTACTTCATACAGAGTGCATCCACAGGGCTTGAAGGAAGATGCATATCATTCACTTCAGCTGAGATCCTGAATTATCAGGTAGCTCTGACATGCCCAGCTTTAGGTCTGACCAGAGAGTTTAGCCTAGACCTCAGTAACATTTCTCATTATAAATGCTTTCTTAAAGTTGGTCCATTCTCTCTAGAAAAACAAAAAAAAACCAAACCAAACATTTTGTAAGACTTGGACATGTTTGCTTGAAAGCTTTCCTACCAATTTGTATTCTGGTTCTAGAAACATGCATAAGAGTAAATTTCCTTGCAAGTGCTTTCAGTGGGACTACAACAAGCTTTGAGGCCCAGTCCTGCAAACAAAGGGAGTTTTTCCATTTTTTGCTGTGTAGTCTGGTTTGGGTTGAGTGACCAAAATAGCAGCACTGCGCATGCCATTACATATGAAAATATAGAAATCGCTATATTTAGCTTTTTCAGGGTAACCTACTGACCAATTTCAGCACGTGGAAAAATCTCCACAATTCGGTACTCACATAATAAATCCACTCTTTTTAATATATTAGTAAGATTTCTATAAATGCATAGCAGATGTTATGACCCTGCAGAAGACTGAAGTCTGAAGCAGCTATAAGAGAGTTGCCAGTGGTAATCTATTCGTCTTGTGTAGAACATGCAAAATTTGCTACTATTCAGAAATTATGTGAGTAGATCCTCACCAGAGAAAAAGAGAACAGTAGAAACTGTGCAGCATTCAGGAATAACACACCAGGGCATACTGAAGGGGTTCTGAAATGAAGTATATCCTATTTTCTTGGATTTCATGTTCTTAAACAGAAAATGTGGCCAGCTACCCCAAAACTAGTTCTAGCTTCTCCTCAGCATTCTCATTTCACAGCTAAATGAAGTGCTCTCCAGCACTGCATTGTCACAAAGAAGATTTTGGCTAAAGCTGTCTCAGCCTTATTCAAGAATATTACAGAATTATCCAGGCCAAAGAAGCAGATGAAAAATACTTTTTTTCAGATAAGAGGCATATGGAAATAATTAGAAGGAAAATACAAAGAGAGATCATGTCAAATGCAAAGTTTGCCATCTCTTCTTGATCATCTGATTAAATTTTATAGTCAGCAGATACTGCGAGATATTACAGGAAAGAAGATTTCATTCGGATCATATTTTTCAGACACTTTCCTGATATTTGCCACCTGTTTCATCAACGTATTGCTAGAAAAAAAGAGACTGCTGAACTGACTCATCAACAAGAGGAGTAGTAAAAAAAGTTGTAACTTGCTGTTTCACCCCAGTCCAGGACAAGTGAGAAGAGAGTGGGCATTTTCTTATATTGCAGTATTGTGCATGCCACGTAAACAGCACAGGACATCATTAAAGTGACTGAAAAAACACAAGGTTCCCACTGAGAATGAAAGCTCTTAGCATGAATACAGCAGTGATGGTAGCTCTGTTCACCCTACTATGAGTACAAAACCAGGAGAGATGCAAGTGAGACTTTTCTCAGAGGATATGATGGGTGGGCTAAGAAAGGCAGAGTGTGATGTAATATATACTTGATGTGATGTCACGTGATGTGATGTCATGTCATGTCATGTCATGACAGTTTCATCTTCACTGGCCTAAAGTTTGTGCTAAACCTTCTGTGGGACCATCATGAGGACAGGATCTTCTGCAGCCTTGGCATAGAACAGCTGAAGCTGCCCTTACCATGAAGCTGGAGCTGGTTCACTAGCATGTCCAAGTCTGTTTAGTTGCCGATACTTTGTTGAGCCTTACTCTAATTAAAGGGGCAGTAGCAGCCCAATATTTACGTATTGCTTTCCATACTAGGAAATGCTGGAGACGTCTTTCAGGAACACTTCCATAACTTACAGCAGGACCTCTGAATTTGACCAGCAGATAGTCTCCAGCTCACGCTGACTTTATGCTTGCTCTTGTCTCACTTGCCATCTTTCCCAGTCCCGTACACAAACATTTTCTTCTGTACTTACCTCTCCAAGATTTCTGTCCCTTCTCACTCATTCCCTCTCTTTATTTTAATCTGCATAACTGAATACCTGTGACTTATAGAACCGTAATATCATTTAGGTTGGAAAGGACCTTTAAGATCATCAAGTCCAACCGTAAACTCAGCATGGCCAAGTCCACCACTAAGCCATGTCCTCAAGCACCATGTCCACATGTCTTTTAAGTACCTCCAGGGATGGTGACTCCACCACTTCCCTGGGCAGCCTGTGCCAGTGCTTGACAACTCTTTTGGTGAAGAAATCCTTCCTAATATCCAATCTAAACCTCCCCTGGCACAACCTGAAGCAGTTTCCCCTTCTGCTAGCACTCGTTACTTGGGAGAAGAGACCGACCCCCACCTGGCTACACCCTCCTTTCAGGTGGTTGTAGAGAGCGATCAGGTCTCCCCTCAGCCTCCTCTTCTCCAGACCAAACACCCCCAGCTCCCTCAGCCGCTCCCCATCAGACTTGTGCTCCAGACCCTTCCCCACCTTCGTTGCCCTTCTCTGGACTTGCTCCAGCACCTCAAGGGCTTTCTTGTCGTGGGAGGCCCAGAACTGGACACAGCACTCCAGGTGCAGCCTCACCGGTGCCGAGTACAGGGGGACGATCCCTGCCCTGGTCCTGTTGGCCACGTTGTTTCTGATACAAGCCAGGACACTATTGGCCTTATTACCCTATTATGGTGTATCCCGTGTCAATTCCCTGTTTTCTCTACTCCGATTGTGTGATACTTACCTTCCTTTTTCCTTCTTTCCTCATGCCACCTTCCCCACTCGTACCCGTGGGCAGCGCTCACCAGAATGCGCCCGGCTGTGGAGGGGGAGACCAGAGCTGCTGCCGCTTCTCTGTCCTTTGCACCTCCATGGGCAGTGAGGGTAGGCTGGAGCTAACTGAATCATGATAGATTTATTTAGATAGACTAATAGATAAAGGGACACAAAAATAATATTATTCATGTGTTCTAATGCTACAAACCATTTCTAACATAACAAATGGGGAATCGGTTGTGTAGATGAAGTATCTCGTGGAAGGCTACAGTGATACAAAGGCTTTATCAGCATTCATTTCAAATTACCATCTTGCCTCACTCAGGGCCTCACACGAGAAATTGGTTTATCAACCATGTCTCCCATCAAGGACAACCTGTACCATGTCACTCTATTAGATATTCGGTTCCTCATAAGGCAGAAGGGGAGATAAAGAGAGCACACCTGTAAACCAGCACTGCTTTAAACTGTTGTTTCTTTAGAAGGACTCCTACAGCTTTGCTAAATCCATTGATCCTTTCCCAATTAGCCATACACTACATTTCATTCTTGACTTAGTTTCATAAGAGTGATTGTTCTTTCAGAAATGTATAAAGCAAGATTCCAAAAACAAGCTTATTTTATTAAGCTCAATTATTAAATTTTCTGTGACATTTGCTGTTCATATTTGCTGGTAAGCATTTATACCTTAATATTTTTTGAGTTCATGCGGAGTTTAACAATATGAATTTCTTATCAGTGAAAAGTACTGTGTTCATTGGCTGAAGCCAAGTATATGAAGAATTAACAGTTATCAAATTCCAGAGGGAAAACAATTTCTCTTAGAGTTTGTTGCCAACTGTCATACTTCCATCTGCAGACATGAATTTCCCTTTGTTGGCCATCAGCTGCAGCCAGTCTCCTAACATTCATTTCTTCAGCACACAGCATATTCATGCAAGCCCTAGATCCCAGGTCCCAGTTCTCTTTCTACAGTAGTCAAAAAGAATATTTTCATTTATTTCTGTGGAAGCAGGGTTGGAACTCTCACCAGAGAGAGATATTTCAGCACTCTTCTGACCACTTACACTTAGACTTGCACAGGATCAAGCACTCTTTTGGACAACATCAGCTTTTATATTTGTCGGTAATTTGACTTATTAGACAGCAGAATATTTAATCAATTAGTAGCCACCTCTGTGTTCCAAAAATGAGGATCTTTGTTGAAATATTCTTTTCTTGTCTTCTTTATAATTTCTTCTTTCAACAAAAGGCCACGATTTTCCACACAAAAAAAAAAAAAAGAAAAAAAAAAAGCACACAGCTGATTTCCATTAAAGACTTTTCATTTTAAAAAAAATTGTTTCATCAGAAAAAACGTTTTCCATAAAAAATAGTTGAATGGAAAAAATTCTTTACCAGCCCAAATATTTTCCCATTTTAAATAATTAGTGTTTGACTTATTCTTCTGGGGATACCCAGTACAGATTTAACTGTTCATTGTCGTATCAGAATAACACAAATCTTTCCAAGATAACCAAAACTCTAGTCTTGAACATTGTAAACCCAGCCCAACTTGTTGATTACTTTTCAGTCATTTTTAACACTTAAGTTGGAGAAAGAGACCACCTCAGGTGAACTAGAGCTCACATTGAGAGCTGACTACTCTTCTTTGATCTAACCCTTTGCGAAGCTTCAGCAGCACTTACGATGCCTGGTGGAAACTGGTTTATGTCTTCACAACTGGTTTATGTCTTCACATTCTTCTCCTACATCTGTGTGTAGGACACACAGATCTGACAAAGCTGTTGATGCAGGTGCTCAGCCCAGCCCTGTCTCTCTTCTCTTTTCTGCCGAATGCCTTCTTTCTCTTCCTTCCCTCCTTCACATTCTTCATTCACAGATTACTATGTATTTTCCATCTTCTTCTCCAAATTAATCTTTCTTTCCAAAGTTAGAAAATAAGATCTTATTATAGTTTGGTAAAAATTAAAATTGACAAAAATTTACCAAGCAGCACTGCCTATAGATGAATAGATAGATGGATAGATAAACTATTTTTCTCTGTCATTCAAATGAAAAATAACCATGGATCTTTGATGCCACTACATGATAATTGCAAGGAAATGCTGACTTTTTAGCAATAACTGCTGTGTATTTCTGGACTGCTCTGTACGCTTTCGTAATGATCTGTCAGACTCCATAATAGCATGCAAAGTCTTTATAGAAATGGAATAGTGACTAGCTGTCACAAAACCCGGGTCTTGCACATACCAAAGAGCAATGGTGCTAAAGAATAAGAATAAAGCTCCAGACAGCCAAAACTGATGAATTTTCCCTCTGAGTTGTGCAAAAGATTTCAAGGAGATGTAGAGCCAAGTTTCTCAACAGTTAGTCAGAAAAAGGATGCATTCCCTCCTCTTACCCACTCTAGCAAAGAAATGAGTACATTTATTATGTAAGAGGGTAGACCAAAACTACACAGAGTGTAGAAATTGAAATGAGTTGAGGAAAAAAACATACTGAAAACTGTCTCTAGCTTATATCACCCTAATTAATTTTAGGTTTGTCCTTCTACCTCAATACACCAGTTTTTCCTTCTTGACCAGATGAGAAACTCAGACACACTAAAGAAAAAAATAAAATCACATCCTGCCTAATCCTGCAAGCTATTCTACATGTAAAACACTGCTTGTACAGCTAACCTTTGATTCAGGTTCATCTCATTAAGGTTTACATTAAAGAAGAAAAGGGTTCAAAAACTCAAAGCAACAGCAAGGTCCTCCTTCCTCTGACATACGAGTGATACAGGTACTCAGATAGATCTTACTGGGATTATTCAAGTAAACAAGGAGACTCCTCAGGGGATCCAATAATGCAGGAGTAGTTGGACCTTTGAGCTTAAAGAATATATTCACATAAGCAGATTTATTTATGTACATAAGTGTTTGATGGGCTAAACTGAATAGCTGAGTTATTTAATCCAGACTGCTTTGGACATGTTATAATAAATTTTAGTATATGTACCTTACATGCTTGCTAAAAAAACTGTTTAATCTAAACAAACAAGCCGAAAACTCATATAAACAGGATGGAAGAACATTTATGCCATCTATGTATTATACACTACATGCTATCCACTGGCAAAAAAACCTACATCAGTGATGTTAATTATCTTTAAGAAAGCAACTTTCATGTTCTCTGTTTCAACATGCCAACAAATTAGCTTCTGGTGTTCAAAACAAGGCATCTCTGAACCAGTCAAAGATGTTGTTTTCCCAAAGAAATGCTTTTTTCATGACTAAAATTGTACTGGCAGAATAACTTGACTTTTCCAGATAAACAGAAATGAATATATTACAATGCAGTTCTGCAATATTCTTCCCATTGTGGTTGATTTTGCATTTTTGTTAAATAACAAAGGTGCAGCTTTCCGAGGTAGAATCACTCAGACACAATACTGTAAAATAAAGTCTAAGAAAGCCAGAAAGAAAACTGGCTGGTTTTGACTGAGCATGACATGCTGAAACATCATTCACTATTTTTAATGAAAAAACTAAGGTATACCTAAAGAAATTATTAGATAATTGCTTTTTTTTGAGTCAGACTTCTCATTTAAGTACTGGATTGTCTGCAGCTGAGTGCAGCATGTCACAAGATGTTTTTATCACCTGGCTTAGTCCATCTGCAATACAGACAGACCCCAGCCTGTATGAAATATCAAAGCTTACTTTCAAAAGATCAAATCCATCACAACAAGATACAGTAAAAAATTGTAATCAGTGAAGTTTTGAGGCTTTTTTTGACATTGCAAGTATAGTAATTCCTGTGAATGGGATATTCAAAGAAAAGTAGGCACAGTAAGAACAGCTAGAGCAAGAATCTGTGGGATAGAGATGTCAGCAGAGGACCTTCACACTGCATCTATCCAAAACCATCCAACTCGGTAACCTCTCTCTAGCAGTGGCCAGCAACAGGAGGTTATGAAACGAGGAGAAACAACACAGGGCAGACACACTGCACCTTTGGTGTGCACTCCTAGTCACATACAGTTTAGGAACTTCCTGAACTAAACATAGATTTTTTGTATCATAACTTAAAAAAAAAAAATGAGACTTCTGAAGTTGACAATATGTACAAAAGGTGTTAAATTTGGACCTCTAAAAACAGCAAGATACAGGTTACTGAAGTGTTCAGAAAGTATTCTGACTGAAAAATATTAAGAGTTTCAAAGACACCAATAAAACCAAATGGCTGGGTGTTGAAGACTGCTGTGACAGGAGCCATAATGAAAAGTGAAGGGGAAGTTAAAAAATTATGAGGGTGTGATTAGGAAAAAATGAAATTGCTTTGTGGAAATAAGTCTGAAAAGAGCATGGATTTACAATGTAAAAGGTTGAAGAGAACTGAGGATCAATCAGGCAATAAGAAAACATGACATTGCTTTTCAAACTGAGGAGGCTTTGCCACTGCCTCTGATTTTAAATATCTGTAGGTCATGTGTGTATCTTCCAAGCTCCCATTAATACCAGTGAGAGCCACCAGTATGTATCTTCCACCACTCCTATGATTTATCCATATATTTTTTCTGCTATTGTGTCACTAATTTTATCTCACCCACTACCTTTGCAATGGAATTTATCCAAGAAGAATAGCTACAATTAATGTGGGACATAACACATTTTTACTTCCATTCTATTAGCACAAGAATGAGAAATCAAACTAACAAATATTATTCTCAACGGGGTGCACATATGTTTATAGCAAAATATAAAGCCAAACCACTGCCCTCTAGGTCTCAGGGGCAGGATACAATAAGCACATTTCCTTGTAAAATACTAGAGGTTTATAAACATAAAGAAAGGAATGAAGCAAAAGGCAGAGCCAAGTGACATATTTCCATTGAAAACTGGATAAGTGAAAGCCAGTATGAGACTTCTGGGAAGAAAGAAAATGCACATAGGTAAAGCCTCTTGTCACAATACTACATGCAATGAAGGGTAAATTCTATATAAAGAAACAAATGAATACTTGACTGTAGACATCGCAAAAACACTGCTCTAAAAATTGGATTAAAATCGTAGATGCCAAGAAAATACAATCTCTTGGCATCTAAAAGCAGCTTTCTCCTTTAGCCTAGAGTCTACTTGATAGTTACCTAAATATACCAGCAGGCAATTCTGACTGTCTTTGCTTAAATGTGGTTATATAAAGTAATATAAAAATAAGTTTTGGCTTTGCTGCAAATGTGCATAATGGAAAGACAAACATTATTAAAAAGACCATCATTTTCAGTGATTAAAATAATCCACAACAGAAAAAAATCTTCTGTAACTTTCCAAGTTCCCATTTATCATAGTTTTGCAAAAAGAAGCCACGGTAATTTCATTTTTCTTGACTTCTATTAAAAAGATCAATACATATGATTCCAAAGAGTCTCGGCTCATGAAAAGATGGAGCTAGTCTGTAATCACATCTGAAAGTATTGGTTGTCATTAGCAGTAAGATTGATCTGTAAAGACAGTCAGCCCAGAGTGAAAGTACTTAAAAATTTCCATTGGGCTATTGCTGAACAACACTGCCCAGCAACCTTTCACCTTGCAGATAATTAAATACAGATAACGAATTACCATATTAGAAGGAAGAATTGCATTGGGGATATTCAATAGATGCCTACTTTAGTAAAGCAGTTCCAAATCTCTGAATAATGATTTTGTTTTGTGCATAAAACCTAATGAGCTCCGACAGTATAAAGTCATTTTTCAACATGCATTTAAATCTGACTTGTCAAATAATATATTAATAAGTCACCTGAGGTACAAGAATTGCTAATGGCCTTGCAGCATGAACATTGCAAGTCCTCATACCATCCTGGCTGTCAGAAGAGGATCAAGTGGGCTTGGCAAGGCAGAGCCTTCTGCTAGGAGTCAGAAAGGAATTTGGGTCCTACTGAAACTCAATGGCTTGGATGGGGTTGAAGAAGCTCCCCTGCATGTGACCTACTAGCCTGCAGCTACCCCTGCCCTGCCACAGGAAGCCTCTGAACCCATTGCTATTCCCAATCCATGAGTGATCTTGGAGACCAATGGAAAAAGTCAAGTTTTAGGAATAATGGGGAGAAGGGGGGGGAGGGTGTCAAACAGTAATTTTCAAATAGATCTGCTGAGACATCTTTACATCTGTACTGTCTCCAAGAAACCACTAAAAAACAGTAGGTATCTACTTTTGGTCTTTGATTCCCTCCATGCTCATAGCAATGTGACTTTGAATGATTGAACAGTTTGGTTGGGAAGAACCTCTTGGAATTATTCTGGCCCAACACCCCTAACCATAGCATGGCCAGCTTTGAACTTAGATGTGGTTGCTAAGGGTCTTGTTTCACCTGTGTTTTGAATACTGCGAAGCACGGTGATTTCACAATCTTCCTGTGTACCCCTGCCAGCACCCCACCACCTTCATGGTGAAAACTGCTTTCTGGATCTCCAGCCAAGAGTTCCCTTGATGAAACTTGTCTAGTGTCCACTCACGGGCCCACCTTCCAGCATAGCCTCAACCCGTCCCCATCCCCAGGGAGATGTCCAATGCCCAAGGCTGGGGCTGCCCCCAGTGCCCCTCAGGTGCCTTTGTCCTGGTTGAGGCCATGGGATGGGCCCTGGTTGCCAGAACCTGCCCTACTGACTGGAGATGGAAGAGGTACCCTGCTCCATACCCATCTCCCTCCAAGTGGTTTTGCTTAATTTGCACAAGCATGCAGCAAAGACCAAGCGATCTTCAAGCTCTTCTTCAGAGCCTGCCGTTAGCTACATCCCTCTGCAGCTCAGTACAAGTGAGGGGACAGATTCACATCTCCAGCAAAAACTCCACAGACTCCAGTGGGGTTGGATTTTACCAATTATTACCCATGCAGATGATCCCGTGCAGATCCAATGTAGTTCATATAGGATCTCTTCAGAGCATAGAAGGATAATATGTTTGAAATGAAAAACAAACACAAATATAGTAAGTTGTTAGACCTGAGATATTGTGGTCTTTGACTTCCATCAAAATCCTTCAAAAAAGACCATTAGCCAAAGACCAACAATCTTAAAGTGTCAGCAGCTTTCTCTGGGCAAGGTAAAAGTCTTACAGTTTAGGGAGAAGAACTGAGAAGACAAGAGAAAAATCTGATACAAGGTGAAATGTCAGTGGGAAAGGAAAACAGCTGGAGGGAAAAAAAAAAAAAAAGGCAGTTCCGGAAAGAGAAAGTGACAATAGTCTTGGCAGCTGCTGTAATGTGGGATGGTCACTGCAGAGCATGGGTTCATACTTTCTCTGTAGAGTCTAGGGCAGAAAGTCATCAGGAAGAATCTTCATTTAGCAATGGAGGAAAGAACAGACATTGGGCTCCTGAAATCTATTTGTGAACCCATGAGCCCAGGTGAAAAAAATACAAAGTCAGGAACAGCACATTTCCCTTGCCATTCAAATAATCCCAGAAGCGTGTTTATAAAAGCTTTACGTGACTGCTTCATGTAAGCAATAAGCACAGTAAATTAAGTGTAATTTGGAGTAACCACATGGTTGGTAAGTCTGGGAAGGATATTTTTGAGATTTTTGCTGTAAACACTGTAACACAAGAAAACCTATTTTTTACTGCTTCTAAATAAAATAATGAAGGAGATCATATTTTTACAGAAATGCCTTAAGGTAAAGGAATGCTCAGTTTCCTGGTATTTTGTGTAAAAATGTCAGAGAGAAGGTGTTTTCTTATGTAATTCCACTGAAGAAGAATGAATCTGGAAAGGCATTATTATTCTGTCAAAGAAACAGAATTATATTTCCCTTCTAAAGCATGGTTATAATTAGATCTTGGGGTATTATTTTGCTTCTGCCAAAAATTCATCTCACATCTATGACAGGAGAGCACGGTTTCAGGCAGCACGTTCTAACCTTCTGTTATCTCCAAATACCATCACACCAGCACAGGAAAAAAATAAATACAGCTTTGATTCAAAAGCTAGTTAAAGCTGATATGTAACAGCAAGAAAATACCTCTGGTGCTGTTTGCAAAAGCCAGGCATTTCAAAGTAAGGAATAGAACAGATGAGGGCATTGCTCATTTTATATTGGCCAGTTAGTAAATGTAAAAAGCTCAGACAGTTCAAAAAGTGCCATCTGCGGCTGATTTCCCAGCACCTCCCTACCCATATGAGCCACCCGGGAAGCTTGGCAGGAGCTTGTTTCAGCGGATGTTGTTACAGCAATGCTCTTCAGCCATGTCCTGCTCCCAACACAACCCACGGGCTATAGCTGTAACTTATTAAATCCTCACACATCATCTTGCACTCTGGCAGTAACCGTTGGCACACTGACCTCGTCCTCCAGGCTTTCGGAGTTCAGCTTCACCACAGCCAGAATTCAGGCTTGTTCCCATTTTAAGGTTTGCTGAGCAAGTTCCTGCCTCTTTTGAGTCCAGTGAGCTCAGTAACTCACCCTTTATTAAGCTGGCTTCAAGGAACTAGCTATTGCACCACAAAAAAAAAAAACAGCCTTGGTTCTTACCTGTGGAGTGTTTATTGCTTTATCCTTAGTTTGGCATCATAATATTTTTCTTTAGAAATGTTATCAAGGAACTGACATAGGAACTTGATAAGGAAAAAAAAAAAAAGTGGAATAGATATGACCAACAGGAAAAACTGGAATGCAAGATTGAGTCTTACTGAAATTAGGTTTGCATGTGGTCCTATCAGTCTGTGTCACTAATGTGTTCATAACTGACCGTTGTATTTCAGGACAGTTTTACTGGTTTTGGTTTGATGTTTCTTGATTAAATATTTTGTAGCTAGAGTCAGAGTGATGGTCCTTGTGTTGTGATGAAACGTTCACTTCTTCATAGTTGATAAGATTGATAATTGTGTTTATCATGTGGGTAGTGTGAGATTAACGATCTTCTAAATTATTCATTTCCTTGCTCTTGAGTGCTTGAGTTTTGTAAATTATGCGATGGGGTAAGAATGTTATGCTGCTTAACAGTCTTAACTGGCTTTTCAAAGAAGGGGGTTTTGGCATTTCTCTGGGGCTTAAATTGTGTCTTAAAATCCTTCATGCAAATAATACAATAGCTATCTTACCAAATTATTCATTTTCAGTCACAGATAGCAGTACAGAAAGTACTAATAACTTCTTTGAACACCATCTTATTCAATACTGACCTGTCTGGAGCTTTTCGCTTATCTTACAGGAAAACTGGCCACAGGACCAGGGAAGGAAATAAGGAATCTTGCACCAGACTCTATTGCGTGTTTCACCTCAGCAGCTACTTGTTCTCCATCCTAAGTGTAAAGTACAAGGACAGCCTGGGTTAGTCCTTTCACTTCAAAAATGTGTCTTTGCCCCTGAGGTCAAGGCACACTTTTAATAGTTGACAGGTTCAGAAAAGGTCTTTCTAGTCTTCCTAAGCTACAAAAATCCAAAAGAAGCCAAAAAGCTTTAATGGATATAAATCATAACTTTGTCCATTTAGAAGTTACCAGTTTTAATCCAGAAGGATTTAACAGCGTCAAAGTCCCACTTTCGTACAACTACCATTTTTAGCAGTGAATGCATGAAATAAATTTGGAAGCAGGAGGCAGACTGTACATGGTACTAGCACCAGCGTGGTTCATGTTTAATAAGCTGCAAGAGACTGAAGTGCTCCGAGCTGTTCACGTAGAGGTGTGCAGGCAGGGGGATGAGGGAAGAAGATGTTTTTTTACAATGCATTTGAGTACCACACCAATTTCTTTCGTAAACATTCATGGACAGTTTTTAAAAAGAGGTATCACACAGGATAACCTGAGACAATTTGTCTTTTTGTTTATTTGTCTGAGAGGGCAAAACTTGCACTGTACTACCAGGGGTGTGGAACAAGGGCTGTTTTGGGTAATCCCTCTGTCTCTTAAGTTGGATGTAGATGTGTGTTCCACAGTCAAAGTCCAGGCAGTGGCTGAAGAGAAAATTACACTGAAAACATTTTTCTTTTCCAAAAGCAAGCTCAGGGAGGAACATTTATTTAATAAAATGGAAAATCAATATAATTTTAATTTTAAGAAGTCAGAGCCAATGCCAAGCTGTCCTTTAAAGAAGCTTGATAAGAATTCATGACCCTTTTTTTTCCTCTGGTAAGAAAAATAAAATTAAAACCAGCATTGATTTAATGATTCTCTTCCAAGTTTGTTTAGAGCCTAGAAGTTTTGTTCGTCACTGTTCCTTCAGTATCTTCATTTTACTTCTGCAAAACCTGCTTGATCATCATGTATTTACTACTTCAAAATTATTTGAGATTTTGAATTAATTTATGCAAAAAGAAAAGAAGGCAACACAATTAATGCAGTTATGCATATTGTAGGCTGTAACATTTCCAACAACTTAGGCATTCTGGCAAAAAGTTCCAATCCATTTGATTGACATTGTCAGAAGCAACAGAATAGGCACTTCCCAAAGGAAAAAAAAAAAAAGTAGTAATATTTAAGGTGAAATTACAGTGGAATATATTTAATTCTATTGTTGAAAGATGCAGACTTAGAGAAGAAAAATGCAGAAAGCAGTACAGAAAAGTTTTCTTTCACTACGACTTGCTAGTTCATTTAGCAGTTCCTCACATTTCCATAATAGGTATCTGATAACCATGTTTCCTACAGGGCTTTTTGTTGTCATGGCTGATTGAAACAACCTCTTTGTTAGCCGTGGGCTCCTTTACACCCCATTAATCCTAATGTAGAAAGAACCAGCTGTACACAAATTTGTCCAAGCTATGTGGACAGCGTTCAATCAAGGATGAACCACTTTCTTGGCATCGGCTGAACATCTATTTGGAGAAGGCCTACTGGATGTGGCAGAGCTGGAGCTGAAACATGTATGGCTCTTCCCTTCCTGGAAACTTGAGGATTAAGTCTTTGTTGCAGTTGCTAGTGATGTAAATAGTGAATATGTTTACATGACTTGGTGCATAAAATCAGACACTGTGATTTCAAGTGCCTTGTGGGGCGTGTAAAGAGAGGACACTAAAGAATTTTAGCCTTCTGAATGGAAACACTCTTAAATCTCCAGGCGTTTAGCCTGGGTAGAGTGATGGCTGTCATGGGTGAGGGAGAACCAATGCATTTGCTGGTGCAGGACTTTGAGTCACAAATGACCTCCCAGGCTGCTTTTGAGACATTCCCTTTTTAATGTTCTGAAGGAAACCCACGGCTGACTCTCTTGCTTAGTGCAAGAATCCTTCTCTAGCAATATTAAATTCAACCAACTTGATTTTTCATTGTTACTGGTATTGAACCACACAGTGGACATTGTCACACTCCAATAAAATCAACATTAGTCCTTAATATAACATCAGATCAAAGAAGTCAGCAATGACCTTAAAGGCCACACCCAAACACACAGACTTTAGAATCAGAAAGAGACTCTAAGAGACATATTTGACTCTGGTAATAAAAGAAATTCATGAAAGGTATGCAGTTAGTAAAATCACATCTTATTATGATCCAGAGCTAGTATTTTAAAAATAAATAAATAGGTGGACCAATGTTCATTGACTGAAAATTAGATTTCTGGATAGAAAGTATGACTCTAGACTACATCTTTACATAATGTGTGGGTTTGTGTGTATAAGTCGTGATGTAATCTCTCTAGCACAGCTGAGGACATAGCCGGCTCTGTTAATTGTTTATTTTCCTCTGCAGAGGGCCTGTCTACTTTATTAGGCCAAAGAGTTTCCAAGACTAGTGAAGTGGCCCTCCCAATCTTAGCTTGCCTTTCAAGTAGTGCCAAGGTCAGGCTGCCATTGCTACAGACCGGGGTGACCTACGGAAGTCCCCATGCTCTTCTCAGGATTTGGAGAAGACTGCTCCGAAATCCAGGGACCAAAGGAACTGATGAAACCATAATATACACAACGTCAAAACTTACTGCTTTTTGTGTGCAGCATTTTTTACACTCATTGAGGTTTGATTGTGTAAGGGTTTTGTTTAAATGTGGCATGGATGATGTGAATAATTTTATTTCTCATATGTTGAAGGAAGCTAAGAGGAATATTGTTTAAGTGTCTTTAACTGCCTTTTTTTCTCTTGAGTGTCAAATTAAGGGTTGTCTGGCTTCTGATAAACTCCCCTTCAGGAAGGAAGTTTGATTCATTTCCAAGGGTCTATGTGTGTGAGAGAGGTAGCTTATCTACCAGTCCTCAATATACGTTATTTATATTCACTTGAATCTGGAGGGAGGTTAGTTAGAGACCTAAAAGCAGGTTATCTTCTGCTGATATTCCCTAAAAAGTGACAGCCTTCTGACTTTATAACAGTCAGGATAGCAAGAGCAATATGCTTGATATAAAAAGTAAGGAAGCAGAGCCATAATTCATCCCCCTCCTGCCCCACCACCACAATTAACCAGGGAATGAGAATGGCAATGTACCCCAAGCTTTATGAAGAAAGACAATTTTATGACCAGCATGTTGGCATGAGCATTTCCGTGCCGAACTGATTATGGAATATGATCTATTGTTCTCAGTATTTTTGCTGAGGTAATGGAGATGTGTTAGCGGAAAAATTTTGCAGAAGTTGTGTGTTAAAAATTACACACAGGACTGAGTCCTTACCCTACCTGACATGCAAGTATTCATCTTCACTCCTTCCTGAGACAGGCAGCACCCTTTTCCTCCATGGGAGTGCTCATACCTACACAGGCTGTTCTTGTAATTAATGAGTCCAAGATAAGTTATAATAGTGCTTTCAAAAGCCATGTCCTACCAGAGGGCTTCCTGAAGGAAATATTCCTGTCTGTAGTTATTTTTCCTATATTAAAAGGATTTCCTTTACGTATAGGATTTCGAGGAGTGTTGATATAGGGCAATGCTTGAGATGGGCCTGGATGCAGAATGAACACGCACATACGTGTGCTGGTTGTACTGTGTCTCTAGGCTCTAGGATGTCTACTGGGCTTATATATCAATTGACTTTGAAATTTGTGAAAGCAGGCAGATTTTTGCAGCCCTTAATGTGATATAATGGCATGGATTTTAAGGTTGTCAGCCCTTTTGGTGCAATTTAATACAGGCTGGTTAAAAGGAGCAATAGGAAATCTATGTGAGCAGTTTCTAGCTGTCAGCTCCAATTTGCCATGACAGCCCATGATACAGACAGCCTGCACTGCTATTGAGCAGTTTTGACTGTCTCCGAAAAGGGTTGAATTGAATGTGCATGCTCTCCGGTCTCTCTCCTAGAAAGCTGCTGGTAAAGCTACCCAGTTCTCCAGCAAAAGAGGAGAGGAAAAAACCTGTAGCCCCTGGGAGGATGCAAAAGAGCAGAGCTGGGCTGCAGCCAGCGAACAGCTCCCACCTGTCCGGGTAAGCGGCTTCATAGGCATCGGTGCTTGCAGCTCCGTGCCTTCCCTATGCACAGGGATGCTGAGAACCGGAGAGGCCTCTGTAAGCCCCCTTTATCCTTTGCACGGTATTGTACTTTTGTTGTATTGATAACATATTGTGCCTGTTTTCACCCTGTTTCATCTCTTTTCCTTTAAATCTAAGAGAGTTCTTAACATCTGTGGTTCCAGTCTTCAGACAGGTCCCTAACAACAACGGAAATTGCTCAGGTCCTACACTCTGGCATAGGGGCCAAGGACTATTTCTGACTAACAGCCACGAGTTCTCCTTCCTTTCATGAATATGAAGGAATTAAGTCCCTACAGTACTACAATAATTATTTTTACATAAGCGCAGAACACAGTGCATTTTTACATAAGCACAGAACATCATTCATTTTCCTTGCTTAAGGGGCACTGTAATGCCATGCTGCTCCTTCTTCATTAGTTACAGCCTGCCACAGTTAACTTTAAAATCAGGCTTTGGCACACCATATAAATAACAATACATTTATGCAACTGAATGCCTACGCAGTAATTCAATCAAGGGACTTCTACCGCCGCTCATAAACTACTTAAGCTGTTTGACTCTCAGTTTAAGACATCAACAAAGGTCATTGATTACATTACAGCCCTAGATCTACCTGTGCATCTTCTATTATTCAATGCTACCTATGAGTGTGGTGAAACATCTGATATGATGAGTAAATCTTGAACTGCTACCAAAATAAACTGCATTGCTATCTGAGTGAAATCTTATGATGCTGACGTTAAGGAAAGTTTTACCTCGGACTTTGATGAGGCCAAACCTACGATCCTTTTGCCTTTAATAGCAGTGCTGTAATTGCAGCTGCCCTATGATACAGCATTCATAAGGGCAGGTAATAGCTTCCATTAGGCCAAATAATTTGGAAAAAAAAAAAAAAAAGGATGAATTTGTGGATATACAAAGTCTGACAAGGTTGCAGAGAGCAATGTAATGAGTTCAAGCAGGGAGCAACAGCTCTGCATATAACCTAATTGCTGCAGCCTGGGAGGATGGGGTGGCATATCAGGGGGACCGCACCAACACCTGTACTGAACAC
Organism: Cariama cristata; assembly: GCF_000690535.1. NCBI lineage: Eukaryota > Metazoa > Chordata > Aves > Cariamiformes > Cariamidae > Cariama > Cariama cristata. The sequence continues at coordinate 187,377 of NW_009615592.1, forward strand.
ATGAGGTGTGCCATCTTGGAGTATTATTTTCAGTTTCCAAGTTTCTGTCTTTTGAAGGTATTGTCTAGATTTTCTCTGAGGATCAGGACCGAAGCAACTGTATGCAGAAAGGTGTTTCTGCCCCTTATCAACTGCCTGTGCAAGTCCTGTAATGGAGGGGCCATTTGGTTTCACCCATGTCTTTTCCATGGGAATAATTGGTGTATATGGCAAAATACATTACATTCAAGTACTTGTATAAGAGCCAGCAACTTAAGCATGTCTGCTGTGAGCAGAAATTTATTTAACTTTTTTTTTGTTCTGAACAAAGGCAGTTGTAAGCTGTGATGACCTGTGTGAATTTAATGCATCATTCACTCATGAAGCACTGACATTTCAGAGGAGTGCTGCTGTCCCAAGACCTCTTCACCAACACAGAGAATGGAAATTGCCCTGACAAGTATCCAGCGGTCAAATGGCCTCCTTGGTATAGATTTCCGTTAGCAGTCCCGTGCACATCCCAGTACCAATTCCCAGAGCAGGAGCATGTCAGGACAAGCTGTGGTCTGGCCAGGAAAAAAAGGAAAGAACCATTTTTTCCTTCCCAAAAGAGCAGTGCTCATACAGAGAGCTCCCGAGCCTGAGAGAAATAACACAGACATCTCAAAATGTAGATTTGGACAGAAAACTTATATGGCCCCTAGGAGTTCAGCTTCCGGTCCCTCAGACAGATCTGGTACTCATATCAGTGTTTATTGCCAAATATAGATTAACAAAACCAGCTGCTCCTATTGCACGTGTGAAAAAGGCTGTCACTCAAGGCAGGTGAACATTTCGTGGTTGTTGCTGGTGTAAGCAGCTCTGGACCGTGAGAAGATATTTTCCATTTTGCCATTGGAAAGCATCATAGAATCATAGAATCATAGAATCATTTGGGCTGGAAGGGACCTTTAGAGGTCATCTAGTCCAACTCCCCTGTGGTGAGCAGGGACATCTCCAACTAGATAAGGTTGCTCAGAGTCCCATACAGCCTGACCTTGAATGCCTCCAGGGACGGGGCTTCCACCACCTCTCTGGGCAACCTGTTCCAGTGCTTCACCACCCTCATTGTGAAAATTTTTTTCCTTATGTCAAGTCTAAATCTACCCTCTTTTAGTTTAAAACCATTACCCCTTGTTCTGTCACAGCAGACCCTGCTAAAAAGTGTGTCCTCATCTCTCATACAGGCCCCCTTCAGGTATTGGAAGGCTGCAATGAGGTCACCTCGAAGCTGAACAACCCCAGCCCTCTCAGCCTGTCCTCATAGGAGAGGTGCTCCAGCCCTTGGATCATTTTTGTTGCCCTCCTCTGGACCTTCTCCAACAGGTCCATGTCTTTCCTGTGCTGAGGGCTCCAGAGCTGGATGCAATACTCCAGGTGGGGCCTCACCAGAGCGGAGCACCCTTCCAGTTCTCCCTGCAGAGCAGAAAGGGATGTCACAGCAGAGTGCCTGTGGTTTTAAGGCAGTTCCCCATGCAGATGGCACAACTGGTCATCTGCAGTATCCTCAGTGGCATTGCAACAGGACCCCTGCCTAGCAGCAGGGCTGCGCAACCATCAGGTGCTGCTTTCTACTCTTTTATGAGCTCAGAGGAGAAAGTTTGTTAGATGGGAAGCATGGAAAAGTTGGGGTAGACCTAGCTTTTCGTTAGCCATTGGAGATAACACTAAAAGCCTCTTCCGTTACTGATGTGCACCACCAACAGCACCAGTGTCAGCAGGGAAATTTTGCCCCCAACACCTGAACCTTGCACACAAACACCAGCAAAATATTCCTGTGAATGTGAAGAACTCTGCTCAGACTTTTTTCTAGTTGTGCAGTGCATAAATCACAGGAGCTTGCATTGTTTCTCACACTAGTATCAGCAGATGTAAAGACAGAGCAAAGAACTTCTCTGGGTCTGACATACAGTATCTTCAAGTATGCCTCAATATTTCTTCTTTAGAGGAAATTCAGCAGAAAAGTAGTAGTACTGTGGTATTTTTTTAAGTCCACGATCTTCAGAAAAACCACATAACAGAAAATGGAGTATTGTGAGCAGCCCACATAATTACTCATGATAGATAACTGTATTAAAAATTAAACATAAATTATTGGAGGCATTACAGTGTTGGCACAAGATGAAAAAGGTGCTTCATATTACTGAAAGGTTTAGCTAACTGCCTGAAAGTTTGGCTCAATAGAAAAGAGACTAGCCTGGATAAATGGAAAGCATTTATTGTTTGAAATATGGATTTTAATATAGCACAGCACAACCCCAAAACATCAGTCCTTTTCAATACGGTTAAAGTAAGATGGATCTTGCAGATTAAAGTATCCAGCAAGATGCTCTTTGGCAGTGAGAAGCAGGAGAATTAGAAAAGGAGTCTCCTTGGAGCCCCTCCGTGTCTTTGGAGGAGGATTCTTCAACTCTTTTATAGGGCTCCCCAGAGTCCTGCCCAGCTGATTTATATTTGAGCACTGGGGAACGCCAATGGCCTTGGCATGTGAATGCCCATTCTGCTCCTGAGGACATCCAAGTGTCAAAGAAAGGGGGGGAAAAATCTTGTGTTGAGAGTAAAACAAAGCTCACTTCAGCTGGTCAGGCAGATCTATAGCTTCCCTAGACTGGATGAGGATGTTGGCGGGACCACACATTTTTCCATGGTTTTATACAGTTCTGTCACTGATCTAGAAAATCTTGCAGCCTCACATCAGATCTTTAAGGTCAACAGTATTTTTTGAAGGGCTGATTCCTTTCTGTATTTGGCTTTGCAGCTTTTAGCGGTGCAGACTTCTGCATGTTCCGTTTTAGTAAATATTTGATTTTTCCATAATGTTTTGTAGCTTTTAAATATTCATAAGAGTTTGATTTCCTAGAATTTCACTTCCAGCTCTGACATCAGTGACCAACTTAGAATTTTAAAAGTAGTTAAAAGCTACAAATTCCTGGACGATCCTCAAATTGAATCTGGCCTCTGACAACAATATGACTCTAAGAATATTATGGATCAGCTTTGAAACAGTGCTGTTAAGTTGTTCATTGGAATTGGTAAAGGCAAGCAGATTAACTTCTGTACTAAATCTCTGCTCAACAGGAGTTACTAAGGAGGATTTAGCTGAAACTGCTGAGTAGTAAAAGAAGAGTGAGGAGAGAGAAGGAAAGGTGTAATGTTACCTTCACAAACAATCAATTTAAATATTCAAGAGGTCCCACGGTTTCCAAGTCCTTCAATAATCAGAGAATTTAAAACATTATTAAATCTGAAAATGTCTGTGTAATTTTTAATACAACAGTAAAAAAAAATCAGAAAATCAGGATCAAGTGATACTTAATATTCAGTCTTTGATATTCTTCTGGTATAAAAAATTTATCACACAAAATAGAGGGGGAAGAATGTGGTTATTCCAAAAATCTATCACAGTTTTTTTAGCTTTCTGAGGTAAGAGCTATCTTTTTGCTCTGGGTTTGCATGAATCGTTGCTCAGTTTTCTAGAACAAGGGTAGATGGGCACTATGATGTTGATAACTATTCCAAAGTAGAAAACTAAATAATTTTCCACTTGTCTGCAGGACAAAAACAGGAGTTTTTGTTTCCAAGTTATTAGATTATTTTTATTATTATTACTATTAGAAAGGTTTTATAGAGAAGAGAGATGCTATGAAAAAAAGGTGTATGCTCATAGATTGTTCAAATACAGTGACTGGACTCTGGAGATAAATTTTGCCCTATGAACATCCTTTTTTTACCTCTCCTGCTCCCGGCAGTCAGATTCCTCGAGTGCACGATAGCTTGCCGCAGACCGTGGGCTCTGCTGCCTGGTTTCACTCTGCAGCTTCTCTCTCCTCATGTCATCATCAGCACCACCATGATGTAATCAAACAGCACATCAGGTGTCACATGCTGTTTATTTGAGTGTATAAACATTCATCTATCAAGCCGGGACAACAAGTTCACTTGTGCCAGACATGTCATTTGTTCCTTGTCATTTGTCCTGCTAGTCATGAAAGTGTGACTCAGATGTTTTCAGAGAAAAAAAATAAAATGTAAGATCATATGTCTCATGTTTCAGAAAAGACCCTTTCAAGGAGGAAAGTCCAGGTTGCAGCCCTGAGGAATTTTATTCTGAGATATGCATTATCTATAGAGGAACCAACAGTGCTGATGGCAGTTCTGTGGAAAAATTGTTATGATATTACCACAAGAAAAACTCCTTCCTCAGCAGACAGTGCAAGCCTCAGATAGCAGAAACTCCTTCCGAAATTCCAGACAGGGTCTTACTCACTTGAGAAATGCTAGAGAGAAGCCGCTCTGCACCCAGCTGTGGATTTCATGACTCGAGGCTGCGTTTGCCAAACCCGACCCTCAGGCTAAGGACTTCCATGTGGCGGGGCAGGAACATAGCCAAAACCAGCCAAAAGCCAAAGGGTTTTCCTCCAGCTGGTGTCAGATGGAAGGTCCAAAGGAGACTCTCTCCAAGATCTCCCAGTCTATAAACAAAACCGAAAGCACAACACATCATCTGAAAGACTCGAGGTACTTTTTCGGCCACTCTGTCCTTCTTTGCATGACAAAGATCTTGGTCCTCATTCGTTGTGTCACTGGAGACAATTAAGACCATATAGAGTTCACCCATTTCCAATGTACTTCAACTAAGAGAGTTTACTGACCCTTACTACTTGGCACTGATTGCTGTTCTTCTGACTAATTAGCACACATTTGTCTAACCACCATCCTCTGAAAATACATTAAAAATATATCTGCATCTCTGTTTTTAGGAGATGCTAACTGTGAGCTGCCCAAGTATGGAATTTTGCCTCTTCCTCTGAGCTGGTGCTGGCACAGAGCAGTGAGGAACTGATGTAAACTCCCCCTCCCCTCCAGCTAATTGGGCTAATTCAGCCCTTGCCTCAGACTAGAGAGAGATCAAAGGTGCTGTGATTTGCACCCTTGGTTCTCATGACCTCTCTGTGCCTTGCCACCAGGGCCAGGAGAAGGAGACTGGTTTGTCTCTGCCTCTCCTCCCTCCATCTGCTGCCTTCCTCCTGCAAGCCACCCTCAGGTTACTCTCTGCTCCCTGCAAGGCATCCCCAGCATTGGAGGGAGCACAGAAGAGTAAGAACGTGTCTCACATCCTTCACCTCAGTGAAAAAGACTTTGGGCACACCTTTGCAACTGTGTCACCCCATAATTACGCTGTATCGATCCCATAGGTTTAGGAAGAAATTGTTAACCACCAGAGAACAGACTTAATAAAACTCCTTTACTGTCAGTGTAATGCAATGAACATTTGAAGCTGAGTTTGGGAAATTTTTTCTCTCTCCCATCTTCTCGAGATGGGCCTGTGCCGCCAGACGATAAGCTGGAGTCTCTATACCTAATCACACAATCCGTTTCCACTTCAGCTCGAGACCTGGACAGGACGAAAAGGAGAGCAAAGCAAGGAGTGAGAGTTACATGAAAAATGGTGAGGTCATTAAAAATTTATAGAGGAGGGGATCCAAGTGCAGTAATGAGGCATCACACAAAGGCAATGGAGTACTTAGCACTAAAACCCTTTCTACATGCTATCTGGTTACCATCTTATCAACATGACACCCATTAGCGTCTGATAATAGTAACTAATCAGCTGTTCTGCCTTCCTTTATTTTCCTTCAGAAAATATCTTCTTCAGTGTGCAGTCCCTCCCCACAACAATATCACGCACTAAATAATGCATAGGATTGACACCCTGTATTCGGCCCTGATGTCACTTCCTGACAAGATGACGTTATGTGCTCAGGCCACTCAGAGCCTGCATGGGTGCTGCTCCCATCACAGACCTCAAAAGAAGACTCCAGTCATCAGAGTCGACCACCACCTCCTGTTATCATGGATCAGCTGAAGTTTTGGGGAGCATCCATGTTAGTGCTGGGATGTGCTTCTTGCTGCAGTAATGAGCCTGTGTGGAAGGAGAGCATCACCCCTGGGTTTGGTCCAGTGATCCAAGGTCCTGATCATGAGCAAACTACATAAAACACACATTTCACATTAAAATCGGTATTTCTAACCCAGGGCAAGAGACTGCCATCTGGCTGAGAAGCGGTATCACTTTTATACACCAAAGTGTGAGACTCCACACGGGTCTTTCGACATATGTTAGTGATGGTTTCCAGCTATAAAAAGAACTTGACTATTTTGTTTATTTTGTGGTTGAAATTTTGAACTGCTACACTGGGACGTGGGATTTGAGGTTCCCTACCCAAAACGGCCACAGACTTCCCATGTGATGAAGACAAGTCATTTCTTCTCTCTTTCATTTCCCCATCCATAAAAAGGCAGTGATAAGAGCTGTATAAATAATTGACTTTTAACTGAGAAACAACCTGTAAAGCCAAGAAAGAAACAAGAACCTTGTGCTTAAGTTTTCACTGAAATTTTTAAAACATCACAAAAAAAAAGAAAATCAGAAAAATTAAATGCATTTTGGTTTTGGAGGTTTTAGTTGCATTTGGTATTTTGCCTCTTTTAAAGTAACCCTAGACAAGCTTTGAATTGAAAAATTATTTCAGAATGAAAGCTACAAGTAGTTTCACCATCAAAAATGGAATTAGGGACTTTTTGTCTGAAGCCCTTGTAATCATGTGACACGGATGTCCACAAAGTTTTAGGGGATTTAATTCAGTATCTGTTTGCAAATATGACTTTGACCAAAAAACCCAAGCAATTCAATGTTCTCTTTCTGTTGCTTGTCTAATTAGACTGTGCAATCTTCAGGGAAAAAAACGTAAGCCATACGATAATTGATATTAAATCTTTCTAGGTATATAGATATCAAATGGACTTCTCAGTATTGTTTTACTATCAAAAAAAGTACAAACTGAGACTGTTCAAGGATTCAAACCCATATTCAAGATCCTCGCAGACAGCGACACATTCTCTTATGAAGAATTTCAATACAGCCAAACACAGCTCATCAATTTTCAGCAAGGTCCTGACACATGGAAATAGCCTTCAAAAAGCCAGCTACCATTGAAAATGTTCTTCCGATGTTTGCTCTTGCTCATGCAAGGTGCTGGATATTCCCAGGGGACTGGAGTAGAAGGTGGTAGGGATTCACGGTCTCTTTTAGGACAAACAAATTCAGGAACAGCAGTGGCTTTAAGGGTGAAACCAGCACTTGCTGACTAGGCAATGACCTCCATGCATAGCCTCAAAAATTGCACAGAGGAAATGAGATAATATGGACAAATATATGTGCTTCTAGTTTAAGCCTGAGGATGTGGTTTCATCACCTTCTTCTCTTCCAAATGGAGAAGGGTGCATTTTGTATCATCCCAAGTATTACCACAGACAGATTGCCAGAAATTACACTGGAGCATTCAAAACACTGATTGAGTCACTCTGGGACATCCTTTCCCTTGAAATCTGAGGAAGCTCAGCATCTCTGGTTTCTGATGTGCTTCTGCTCCAGTTTCACCATCTCTAAAGGGGAGGTAAAAGCATGAGGCCTGTGAGGATTAATTCATTTATATGGTAAAAATAGGGCACAAATATTAAGCGGTACCAAAGTGCGAGTGTGATGGTATCATTATTTCCTAGACAGTATTTCCAGAAATAATGCCATGCAGTGAGGCTATTAGGCACATTCCTTTGCTACTACGGTGTAGCAGGCATTTTGACAATGATGCAAACGCTCCCCGCTAATGACTTAGGCTTGCACAGTAACAGACAGCAGGGGTGGGATTCATTGAGGCTCATGTCCAGACTCCCTTTACACTCAATGAAACTACGTTTTTACGACACAGTTCATCTTACCTTACAATTCATCTATTTTAGACGTCAGTGTTAGAACGAGTGGAATATCACCCTGCCAGAGCTCCTTTCTCCTCACTGACTACAAAGGTACTCTCATGGGAGTTACTAATGTACGCATGTTTACACCGTAGACCCTCACAAGAGGTTTAAATCCTGCCCTACCCAAATCCTACCCACTCACTACAGTGGTTTCCTACTAATAAGCCTATTTCCTAACCCACAAGCGCAATGACCATATCAAAGGGGAAAAAAACACACTTTGCAAATAAAATTGTTTCATATTTGAGAATCAACCCTTCCAGTTTCATAGCTCAGTCATCTGCATAATAGATGAAACCATGAATAAAATCTGTTATCTAAATCATGTTAGGAATCAAAAGGGCACTATGTCACCTCCATCACATTGTCTCATCTTTTATAGTAAAGAACCACAGGGTTTCAGAGGAAGAAAACAATGCATGTGAACTGATTACAGTAATCACTGTGGAAATTTAAATCATGACAGAAGAAGAAAAGGGAAGACTAATTTAAAACCATCCTTCCAGTGAGGTTTTTAGTCAGACATAATTTCAATTCAAACTTTTAACATTAACTGTATGAATTAACTTCTAGTAGAATTACTGTTTATCCTCTAAAATATGTTCTATATTATTTCTATAAGTGGTGTTTGTCTATAAATATACATCTGATAATAAGAAAACCCAACAAAAACCATCAGCACTATGGTCAGCTGGCTCTCTCCAAACACCACTTGAATTCAGCAATAGACATTAAGGCACTGACAGATTTTGCTTCGTTCAGCTTATGTAGTTGGATATTTCCTGGCCAAATCCAATAAACAGCCTGTGAATAGGACTAAGCAGTGGGATACCTTTCGCCCTCCTAGCCGAGACCTCACAAAACTGGCAGTTTGCCACAGAGGAGCTGCTTAGCCAAACCTAACACCTCTGGCCTGAGAACAGCCTCTTGCCATACGAGTTCTGCACGCACCTTGAAGGCAAGCAATACAAATTCACTTATTTTACTGTCATTCCCACAGCCGTTATAACATGGACTGAATCCACAGGTAGCCAAGATTATTTTCACAAAGTTAATCCTTGCGAGTGCAGGAGGAGCTTGCTCTCAAACTCATGATTCATCACGCAGCCCTGGAAAGTTTGTAGTTCTGCAAATGTAAAGACCCTTCACTCTATTTGTAAAATATTAATTTCCAAGAAAATTAAAATCTTTCCTGTTTCTGGTCAGGGTTATACAATTACACTTTGGAAGTGTTTACATCTCATGGTCACTATTTTAGCATGCTGTTTGTCGGTGACAGTCTTTTCTCAGCTAGAATGTTTCACCAAATAAAAGGAAAACAACTTTGCAGACATCCACGCTGTTCATGTCACCAAGGATTAGCTGATAATTATTGACTATGCTACACAGCTATTCATGCAACGGGTATTGCTTTCACTCCCTTCCTTATCTTCAGTGCAGGGGTGCTGTTTTAAACAAAGCGATGCCATGTTGTCCGGAGGCTCTCCTTAGCAAGGGACTCGCATGTGTCTATACCATGGAACAAGAGAAAGCCCAGGAGGGCGCTGAAGCACCAGGGCTATGCCAGCCCACACTACTTAAATATTACTCCATTCTCTGGCTCTCTTTTGAACCACTCTAGCAAGCTCTCCCAAAGCCAAAGTGGCTACCAAAGGACGGTCAGCCCTCAGCAGCATAAATACAGCCAATCCACTTGACTTGGTCTCGGCACCAGGGATCAGTCTGTCCCTAGCATATCTGATGAAGACCTAGAAAAGACAGTGACTGATGAGCCGAACTATCTTTCCTTAGCAAACCTCAGTGGCAACAAAGTACGGACCAAAGAATTACCTAACGAAAATCACATTGATCCTTTCTCATCTACTGTTCCCCATCCAAATGTCAGATCTAAGCTTAATTTAGGCGTATGAGCATCTGCAGAGGATGGCAGAAGTTCTTCCTCTTTTGTAGGCAACGGGGACATCTGTGTGCAGCTCCACCATTCCCTACATCTTACTCAGGAAATTGGTCTTATTTTGCAACACGGACAGAGAAAATCACGTGCTTCAGATCTTTCCTAAACTGCAGTCCCTGTGCCTCCATCTGCCTGAGATGAAATAGATCAGGATTAGTAATCATGACCGGGCAGTCACTTGATTACCCAGACATGTGACAAGACAGAAGTGGAATGGGACAAATGCTGGCAAAAGAAACTTTCATGAATATGAAGTCCATACTCCAATTCTGCTCACTCAGGTTTTGGATTCACTGCCGATAAATATTTTAGCAGAGATCTTCATAGGCAGGCAAATATTTCCCAAACACAACAGTTCGGAAAGAATAGCACAGAACTTTTTTTAGAGCAAATTTCAAATCCCTGTGCAAGAAGAACATGATTCCAGTCTTTCTTGGTCAATGAAGAGCAAGATATCAATAGGCTCTAATGTGAAAAGAAAGCACACTAGGCTCTAGGGAAGATGCCTCGATAGAATCAGAGAATATCTTGAGTTGGAAGGGACCCATAAGGATCATGAAGTCCAACTCCTATTTTCATGAGATTGCTTTTCAGCAACCTACAAGCTAAGAATAAATTATTGGACAAAAAATCTGCAAGCAATGGATAGCTTTAAGAACAATCTTGATCAGTTTGCAGGTATTTCATAAACCAAAGCAACAACTTTGGACAGATGATAAAGTCTGGTATCTGGAGTGTGCAGGGGAAAAGCTAGGGAAGAGGTACTGCTGAAAGTCAACATGAGAGCTGGATAGAAAATGGAAAGTGATGATCTGCCTCTTGGTCCTGCTGAGAAGTGGTAATAGCATCCATGGAAAAGGAACAGCTGTGTGAGCGGCAGTAACTCCCCCAACAATTTTTTTCTCTGTCTGAAGTACCCTGGCAAGGGCAACCTGAGGACAGGCTCCAGGTCAGGCTCCAGGCAAGACCACATCAGCACCCTACTGCCAACAGATCCATCCAGCCAGCAGCCCAGGAGCCATTCATGGGCCAAAAGCAGATGTGAGAGTGGGGGAAAGTTCAGAGCACCCCAGATACGGTCTCTCCACAGCCTTCTCCCTCCAAACCACTGGGCAGTAGAGAGGTATCCACGCCAGCCAAGGGACTTGACCTTTCAACAGGGAAGAAAGAGTTGACAGAAGCCCGGAAGGGGCTTAGCCTTGTAAAGTTGAGCAAAGAGCAACAGGAAGTAGAGCTGAAACTCTGGAGACCTAAAAAAAGAGAGGAGTACATCCAAGCCTGGATACAGGATGAGTCTTGGAGGAGGCAAAATCAGGGCCTGAAGAGCCCTGTTGAAGGATCCATCCATCACAAAATGGACTGTCCGGCCAAGTAGGTATTAAGTTCGAGACTTTTCTTGTGTCTTTATCTTTTTATGCCAAAAATCTCAGCTATTTAGAAAAACATGTTTTTCTAGAATTTTCAGACATTTCCTTTGAAAAACAGTTGCTGTTTTTTAAAGTCCAAAAGTTCTAAAATATTTCCCCCAAAAGCTTTATTTTTACATTTCATAGACTCTCCTCTCACAGATCCATTTCTGGACATGTTTTGTAAATTAATATGTTTAACAGGGTGTAGCTGACAAATGTTAAGCATTTCAATGCCTCCAAAGTGACTTTGCACTCATGATTTTAATTAGAAGCCATGCCAGGTTCAGGTGGAAAGCAATCCTTTTTTGCTGTGCTTGATTAATTATGCTGTATGTAGCACTTCTCCATGAGCCCATAAGAAATTCCAAGTTATGGGGTTAATCCGTTCTCTTCAAGAAACAACCAGGGTTAAGACCGCTGGGACACACCTCCTCTCTCACAATGCAGACTAGAAAGATGAAGACCGCAAGACAGTAAGATGCTCACATCTCCAGTTTCACATACTTCATGGATTTTCTCCTTCCTGACTTGATCCATGCCAGATCACATCCCACATATTCTTCAGCCACACTGCAGAGACCCCGTGGGCCACCTCGTTGCATTTGCTTGTTCATATTTGGCAGAGTCTGCTCATTTAATAGGGAACCAGAGAGGTTCCCCTCCACAGCACTGTGCACAAAGGCTTTTCTAAATCATCTTATCACCAGTTTAGCACCAGATTGCAAAACCCGGACCGCAGAAGACATTTTTCTGTGAAGCTCAATAAAATGTCTTTTATTTTCTGAATTGTCCCTCCTTGCCTCCATTTCCTGCCTCCTTCAGAATACAGCCTGGTTTGTTTGCTTTTCAGGGAACGGGGGAAGGGAGTGGGAATGGGAGAAGAGAATTCGTTTCTATTTACTTGGTTGTATTTGATGATGTTTCCACAATTAATGTCCTTAAGAAACTTCTTCTTTCCTGAGTAACAGGCAGCAAAGAAAACTGCTTTATTTGGGGAAGTGCAGGGCAAACAAATTCAGAAAAGTGCTTTCCCTGGTTGACCGTTATCGAAAAAAAATAGATAATGAAACATCAAAGTACAGAAAAATTGAATATCCCTTTGTTTACATATAGAAGCATAAAAATAAATATGCAAATTGGCAACATTTTCTGTAACACATAGGAGGAGAAATTGCTTGAGAAATGACTGGTGCCAAGCGGTTGTCTATGCTTAATGCGTCAGCAGGGTCCTGGCAGCAGCCCTTAAAAAATACAGCGCATGTTCGTGTGCATTCAACACCCCCTTTGGGAGACCCTTTTTCTTCAAACTGCTCTGTGGGCTGTGTTCAGCACCCAACACATACCACAAGTGCAATATCTGCTTCTTATCTACTGTAGAGAGGTTACTAATGTCTGTGTAGGTAACTCTTTCCTAGGGAAAATTAGCAGAGAGTATGACGAGAGACCCTGAGCACCTTTGGAAGCAGCCAAGGCTGTGGGAATAAAGCTGACCACACAAAAATCCTCTGTGGCAGAAATAGCGTAACTCAAGGAAAATTCAGTCTAGCAAAGTGTACAGACAGATTAAAGTCAAGACCAACACCAATATGCAATAAATGCAAAGCCAAGATGTCCATAGACATCTCCTGGGAGGGTACCTGCAAAGTCAAGACACAGGAACGTAGTTGAAATTAGATCATTCTGTATGCAGTGTGGATGCTAACAAAACCCAAATGGCAGAGTGCTCATATAGAGAAAGTGGTTTTGATGGGGAGTGGGGAGGGGTATGTTTAAAAAAAAGGAGTGTCTTTAGTCCTGTGAGACCGGTGTTAGCTTGTGCTGTTGACCACAAGCTACCTAACTCCCACTGCTCAAAGGGACCCCTTCCCCTTCCCAAGAAGAGAGCGTTTTTTTTAACTTTATGTATGATTTGTATTTTCATGCATTCAGAAATGGAAACATAAGAAGGTACTCTTCCTCTCCTGCCTTGACTCACTTCTGATGCTCTAACTGAGGACTAGTCCAGGCTGGTCCTGGATGTCAGAAGTAATGCTCTTACATCATTTTATACACTGAAATGACAGACTCCTCAGCTGCCGCAGGGACTGCAGGCGAGCTAAACTAACAGCAATGTTCCCAGTGAGTTGTAGATACTCCTTTGGGAATGCCGTTCTAGGCTTGTGTGAAAAGGGTGGGTGGGGGATATTGCCTTAAACCTGACCACTTTTTGACAAGCTGATCTTATACTTAACAGAAGCTTGGTAAGTGAAAGCACCATTACCTCAAGTGGTAATGGCAGCTGAAATTGATCTATTATGAGTCCTACAAATTTGAACAGTTACGCTAAATGCTATTAAAATGTATGGAACCTCTTTGTCTTCAATTATTAAATGGAGTAATTTATGAAACCTAATCTCAATAACCTCACTGTCCTACTGGTCATCCCCGATGAAAGGAAGAGTAAATGTAGAAAACAGCGGTATTGATCTTTTCTTAAAGGGGGAAAGAAGAGGATCAGGCCTGTTAACCCTTCGCTGCAGGAGAAAGTGGTTCATTCGTGGTTTCTTTTCCCCCCGGAGGTCATGTCCTTCTTTTATTTCTGGGGTCAGGTTTCAGTCTGACAAGTGGTAATTGATTCCGCTGCTGGTTAGGCTGGGGATAAGTGGGAGATGAAGTTTCAGTGAAAACAAATAGCACTTCACAGGTCTGACCTTTCCTCTTTAAGCTTTTGTTGTGGTTTACTTGGGATGTGCAGCTTAAAGACTCTAAACCAGTGGTGTCTATCTCATGAAGTTTCAGATAGTTGCTCCCAAGCTTTTGGCCTGGAGTTAAAGCTGGCTTTTGTCTTTGGGTCTGCTGGCAATCTAGCCTAGAAAGTGGGTTTTTTTCGTCTTCTTTCCCATGACTTTGCGTAAGACATGAGAATGCAGTCCAGCAGTAGCCATGACATTTTGCCAATAGGCTGAGGTTCACAGCTTAGCGCTTCAGTGTTCGGCAGTGCTGTTATGAGACAAAACATGTGTTAAAATACAAAGGCAGCCACTGCTTCTCAAATCAAGCCATCCAAGGAGGTGGCAAATCTCTGCCACCTCTTTTCTGGCTACAACCCTTTCCTACCAACATGTCAGAGAAATTGCATTTTGTACCCATATCCAGTTAAGCTGTCTTGCGTACCTAATTTACTCTGTCATTTAGGCTAGCTCTGAAGCAGGTCCCTGTTGCTCAGTGTGCACTTTTGCAATATGTACACATCTTGTCAACGATCCCTGCCGGAAAGTGGCACTGGATTGCAGGACAGTGATTTCAGTTACACCCAGTTAATGAGAAACACTCTAATTCAAAAAGCAAAAAGCATATTGACCCGCTTGTGAATCTTTATTCTGTATATAGCAGAAAGAAAAATAGCCTCAGGGGCTCTGTTCAAATGCTTCCAGTTAGGGATAACATTTCTCAAAAGCAAATCTCTTTATTTACAAGCATGTTGTTATTGCCAAAGTCAGCCTTTATTTTAAGGTGTTCTCAGAAGAGTGCACACAGCTCACGTCTCAGCAGAAGCAACTGAAATGTTGCAACCCATATGTTTTGCCAACAGTAACAATGAGTTTGCGAGGGGAAAGGTTTACTGATTTTTTTTTATTATTTTTTTTTTCCTCCCTCAAGTGTCCTGAATTTCCAAGAGAGCCCTGATGATCCTCCTCCACCACCCACAATTTTCTCTTCTGTCCCAGAGCGGCTGCCGTTCCCAGTAGCACCAGCTCCTCCTTTGGCAGGGCTGCAACCGGCTCGGCGCTGCTGCCAGCCCTCAGCGCTCTCGCCCAGTGACACGAGGAGTTAAAGCCAGTCCAAATAAATCTGGGACCATCTGCACGTCAGGCTTCCCAGCCCCTCAGCCAAAGATACACGCACAGCCCTCCTCGGCAGTCACAGCCTGCCGGGAGGGATCAAAGCCATGTGGGAAGAGGTGGTGAGGGATGTGCCATGCGAAAGCGTTTTTGGGGAGCCAGCTGGTGGGTTAGCCTTTCCTTTTGAACAGGAGTGCAAAATGCCAATGCCAGGAGAAGTAGGGAGGCTGGCGGTCGTGCCGCAGAGCAGCGGTGCAGCACGAGCCTGCAGGGTCCACGCAGGCACCCAGGGTCTGCCCCGCTGCTGCTGCTGGCCCACTGTGGTGGCCGTGGATCTCTGTGGTTTTGCACCATCAGCCCCACCAGGCCCGGCCTTGCCATACAGGGCTGCACATCTCTAGCCCCTCCAGTGCCCCCAGAGATAGACCTCTTTAGAAACTCTCTTTCTCTGTGGCAGCTCGCAGTGTGCTTCAAGAGTCTGGTATTTGGCCTCTAGATCTTTTGTTTTGCAACTGAGGAGCTTCCCAAAGGAGCTTCAATATGTTCAGTAGTTGTTTTGGGGTTCATACAGCCACTTTGCTCCTAGCCAAGGGCAAAAATATTTAGTACTTCTGCTTTCAAGGATTTCTGCTCTTTTCCCATTATTTTTCATTTACTGTACATGATAAGCCACAGACCCACAGTCGCCTGGCTTCTCTTTTATAAGACCAAACTAGGGGGAAAAAAAGACGACTCTTTGGTCAGTATGTCTTGAAAGAAAGGTCAGATACTGGCTGCCTGTGCCACAACCTACCACAAAGCAAACGCAGACTCATTGCATATTGGTATCATTGCTTCATTTGCTACGTGGAAGGACAATATGCCTCAGTCACCAGTGTTGTGGGTGGTATATCCACCAGCCTCCACCTCCCACCCAAAAAAGACCCACTTAGCAACAGTTCTCTCTTACTGGGAACACAGTTGCACTTGGGGGCACGCTCCCACGCAGCCATCCCTGCCCGAGCACAGCGGTCTTGAGGGAGGGCAGTGGATGAGCGATGCTAAAAATGAGAATCACTGCAAACCTCCCATGTGGGGCACGTGGAGTGGGGAGGGAGCAGCAGCCACGGGAGGCTGTGCCACGGCAGGACGGTCCTTCCAGCCACCCGGGGAGAGCAAAGAGCAGGGCACGTCTGCTGGAGGTGCGGGTCCTCAGTTTGGCCCAGAATATTCATATTGCGATATGATTTGAACTGGTTGTCAGGAGCGATCGGAAAAAGAAGCAGGAAGATTGCAAGACTCTTTACATGTTAAAACAACCATAATCAATTAAAGTAAAAGAAAGTAAAACTCTGTCCTTTAATCTGGACAAGACCATTCCATAAACGCTAGAACGTTTCTGAATTGTGCGATTGGGGCAATAACTTTTATTTAAAAGGTCTGATTTAAAATATATTGGAGAAAGCGTGCCAGCACATGCACATACAGTAAAATGCATAAGATGAGGGAAAATAACAAGGACCTTAAATCAGAAGATGAGCGAAGTTGTGCATCCAGATGTGCCAGGGATCGTTTAGGCTAATAAAGTCTGTGACACTGTGTGTAGCATAACAAAGCTTTTATGTTTGAAAGAAGGGGGAACCAAAAGGACATTCTGAAAAGGTTAGTCATAATTGCTCAGGTAAAATCTTGATCTATTTTAGCATAGACAGGGCTAAAGCTAACCCAGGAAATATTTAAACATTTGCTATAGTAGCCATGCATACCGTGAGATATATATTTTTAAACAAGCAGTAACAACTCTTCCATTCTGATAAAAGAGGAATTTAATTGGATTGTTAAAAAAAATAATAAACAGATGTAATAAAAAACATTTCTGAAAGGGAAATTTATGTTACAAAAACCCCTTGACTAATTGTAAAGTGATGCAGCTTTGAAAGGAAATACTTTGATTACACTTCTGTTGCTCTGAGAAGTCAGATATTTGGAAATAACCAGGATTTTTAAAAAATTATTCCTGCTATGCACATAAAAACAGATTGTAAACTCAGGAAGTAAAGTCTGATTCTTATCTTCTTTTTTTTTTTTTTTTTCCAGTTCAGGTGAACAACCTGTGTTTCATAAGAGTAACTCCACAAACTAAGTTGGAGATATTTCTGATTTTCATAGATGAGGAACCTAGGAGAGAATTCACTGAATAAGGTTGGTAATATGAGCGCTATTTGTCTCCTTCACTGTTACAACTGCATTGAAAATACTGCAACCATGTCAGTGTTTAAGTTCAGCAACACAGTGTCAGCTGTTTGCAATAGGAATTCTAAAGTGGAGGTGTGTATATATCAATAAGTTTTTTTTAATATTTATAAATTGGATTTTTTTCCCACTTTCTCTGAAAATAAAGGAAAAAATGTATTCACCAACTCAAGCAGGAAGCAAAGTGATGCCTGTGGTGGTGTCCCGTGAGTTACCTTGGCTTTCCATCAGTATGATTGTGAGCAAAACGTATTACAATGAGCAGCGAGGAAGTGCAGATGAGCAGAGAGGAATAAAGGCAGGCATTCGTACATTCTCTGTTCTGTATTAATATTTGTCAGGTACTATCCTTCACACTTAAGTGAAAGGATTAAAAGCCATGTTGCGTGCAGTGTGTTGTGTTGCAGCCGAGGAGCATCCAGCCAACTGGAACTGTGTCAGGCTGAGGAAATGCAGCAGTATTGTCTGAGCATGAAATGGTCTATATCATCAAGAAAACTTTAAAAAAGGCTGTCCAGCTACCTCATCCTAACCCACTAGCTGGATACACCATCAAAATTAATCAGCATACCATGTTCCCTTTTCCAAGCACATCCTATCAATATACAAAGAAATAAAAGCAACAGCATTTGCCAAGCAACCTGGCCTGAGGCACACTCCCAAGGAGAAATGTAAAAAAATAAACTGTCAGGTGATGCCTTGTAGTTGTTGGCACTGATGCATCCAGGGTGGGAATGACTTGGCTGGTGACTCCATGCCCTGACATTTGTGACAGAGTCAAGCTGCTCACCTGCAGGAATAACATCCCTGAGTCATATCCGACTCAGCCGTGGGCTCCGCTCGGGTGACACAAAGGGCTGGTCCACGCTGCTAGCTGGCTTGTAGGCACTTCCACTCCTGCTTCCAGGTCTAGTAACTTATCTTCTTCCCTGAGCCACAGAAAACAGAGGAGAGTCACAGTGCGGAGTGTTCAGGCTACATTTCTGACGCCTGCCGTATATCTCCTGGCCCTCACGTCTGCCCTGATGGCCAGGATTAGGGTCTGCCTGAGCTCTGCCTTAGTCAGGGTGAGACAGGAACAAGCAATCTGTCACAGCCCTTCCTACCAATTTTAAGATGCTTTTATATTGCCAAAGTAAAGAAATGAAAAGCTGTGGCCTGAGAACAACGTTGAATGGTTTAGAATGTACCTCCTAGGAGAACAGTAATTAATATTCTTAAATTAAAAATTTAAAAGGTCATTCATCATTTTCAAAATTCAAGCACAACTTACAACTAGAGCTCACAGCTTCACACTCACCCTCATATTTTTTCCTATTGACACAAGATCCCTTTTTTAACAGCCTCACGGTTTTGATGTTGGGCAAAAATTCTGGACTCACTGAAATGAAAAGATCTTCTCATTGTCTTTGGTGAGCCTCTCTTTCCATTTCAGGCCTTTGAAACTTTATTTGAAATCTGGAAGTCTGGAAGAGGGGAAGGTAGCAGGATTTACAAGTCTGACAAACGCTCAGCTCCATAAAGGTACCACACTCCAGAGGTTCAGAGCCCAGGGTGTCCTGCCTCACCCTGCGGGCAAGGTGCATGAGACAAGGGAGCAAGGGAAAAGCCAATTCTGCGGAGGACAGCTAGCAGTGGACTTAGTGTACTCAGATGTACCCTTTTCCAAAGCTGTAAGTGGTTAAATGGAGTGTGCCCTGCTTCCGAGCCTTTCAGTTCTCCCCATCAATATCCAGGCAGCCCAGAAGTGACATACACAAACGCTCACGGCCAGCGACTGGGACAAAAGCCTGAAAAAAAACTCCTCTGTGCAACATGACCCACCTCTTTCCGCACACGGGTGGCCTAGGAAAATGCCCAAAAGCTATGGAAAAAGGTATTACAAAAAGTGATATCCAAAACCATCTGAGCAGAGGAAAGCAACTCTCACTAGGCAGAGTATAAGCCAGATTACAAAAACCTTCAGCTTTTACTTAGGTAATAAAATAAGAGTCCCAGGACTCTGGTGATAAGTAATATTAACGTGTTGTGTGAGGAACTGTTCGGGGAGAAGCACACTGCACGAGCCCTAAAGACAGCAAGCTCTAATGATACCGCAATAAGAGAAATACTGAGATTTTGGTTGTCTGCACACAAGAGAACATAGGGTGCTACATTATGACTGGCAGAAAAAGAAAAGAAAGAGACCATCGCCTCATTTAAATAATTTTTTCTTGGGGAGGGAAAGTAAAAGCATTGGAAAGCCTGAAGGATTCCAGGCAATTTGTCACAATAATCTTTAGAAGGGAATCGTCTGTCCTTCTACACTCCAGCAACTGATGGCTGGGAGATAAAGTATGTTTTAAAGAAACAGAGCTATGCAGAAGATAAAGTATTATTCAGTGATCTTAAACCCGTAGACATGGTTCATTTTTAAAGATGCTTAAATTTGGTGATAGACCATTTGAGAAGCTGGCATTTTCGTATTTATAAATATCTTTGTTGCTTTTACTTTTGTTCTACTTCTGGGTATTGCATCAACTCCCATAGGGAAGGGGCTGTCCTTTTTATATCTTTCTTAGATGTTTATTCAGCATCTAATACCCCAGAACAGAGCATTGTCAATGATGAACTCGAGTCTCTCAAAATAAACTCTGCCAATAACCTTTGCCCATCTGTTGCCAAGGTCCAACACACACAATGCCGCCCACTGGGGACCTGGCATTTCTTGCTCTTCCCCAGATAGCAATAAATGCAGTTTCAGGCTCTCACTGCTGCTCCCAGGCATGAACGTAGCAGTTCCAACAGATTTAATATCAAGAGATTTGGCAAAGTGCTTCCCACTGAGTCAATCTCAGTAAGATCACACAGCAAATCTCAGAATAAATCAAGTAGCCTGCCACCTGAAGTGCCAGTCGTCTGTAAGGTATCAGTTTCACTCATAAAGACAGTTTTTATCTTTTCCGTATCCAATATTAACCAAGTGAACAAAGTTCAGCGAGTCTTTTTTCAATAATGCAAAAGTAAAAACGTAGCAACCCACCTGGCAAAGGCTGTAGGCTCCTTTACTGTATGTCAAAATGATGACAAGAAGGACCACTGTAAGTTTGCTCTGTGCAATTTAGCTTTTCAGAAATTCTCCAAAAACAAACTCTGGGTTTAATATATATCCCACATATCCACCTCTATCTATTTATCTACAACTCACAATACATAGATCATTACAGTACAATATATTTTCCTAGAAAGCTTTAGGTGATAAGGTGCATAAAATTCTTACTTAACTACAACTTAATGTAGAAAATCATAGTTTGTTGGTTAGGATGCACTTCCCTAATTGGCACAGCAAATTTGTTTCTGACCACTGAAATTAGCAGCTCAACTTAATGACCAAAAGGAGGCAGTGACTTTAATTTGGCAACTCAGCTTATCCTGCCTACAGTCGTATTTTAACCCACATTGGCCACATTTAGCCAAGTTAAGTGTGCCCCGTCCTTTACCTGATTTTTGTTGCAGTGGTAGAACATCACCCACGAGTGCTCTCTCTGCAATGCACCTGTACGGAAGGGTCACAGGAAGAGGGTAGGATGAACAATATCAGAGAAGGCTTCACTTTCTGACCATCAGCAGTACTACAACCCAGCAAGGGAGAAGGAGCACGTTACACCAAACACCTTCAGGTAAGCCAGGAAATGAAAGCTGAGCATGCAATAGCCCTATCCAAAGCTTTTTGAAGCCAACAGGAAACACATTTGTTGATTCGGACAGAAAATCAAACATATCAAAACATATTTACAAGGGCATGTAGTGATAGGACAAGAAATAACAGCTTTAAACTGGAAGAGGGAAGATTTAGATGAGATATTAGGAAGAAATTCTTCCCTGCGAGGGTGGCGAGGCAGTGGCAGAGGTTGCCCAGAGAAGCTGTGGCTGCCCCATCCCTGGGAGTGTTCAAGGCCAGGTTGGATGGGGCTGTGAGCAACCTGGTCTGGTGGAAGGTGTCCCTGCCCGTGGCAGGGGAGTTGGAACCAGATGAAGGTCCCTTCCAACCAGAGGTCTCTTCCAACCAAACCATTCTATGATTCTATGATTTTAGGTCAAGTTTTTAAGAGGGAAAAATATCTTTTAGCAATATTTGCATGTTCAAACTGATATTGATACAGGCAGTAGCTGTTTGATTTTCATGAACTTTCCAGTTTGCTCACCTGAAAGTTTACAGAAAGCGTCTTTCAAATGTATGTAACAATACATGGAGGCTCATTTATCAAAACATAATTCATTTCAAGTAGCAGGAGAATTAATTTCTGAAAGCTAGACCATTGACTTCACAGCCTTAGAGTCATATATATTGACCTAGCTTAGCTAACCAGGTGCACAATTTAGATAACATTTGTTCATGGAATAATTAAGCCAGTAGTCTTTTGTAAAGTTTCATCATTGCGCATAAGATGAATGTGTACTGTACATACATGGCTAAAAATACGAAGGCAGTTGTGCCCAGGTTGACATAAAAAAAAAAAATGCCCTCCAGAGATGCCATGCTCTGAATAACTTAATTCAGCTTCCTTAGTCTATTGCTATGTTTTTTAACCTTTACTTTGTGGAAGAAACAAATCAAGGCAACCCCTTAAACTGATTTACACTTGTGAAATTATTTTCTCTGCTAACTTATTCTATATATTTGTTCCCTTTCGGGGTAAATTATTTCAACCCAAACTCCTATTTCACCCATATTTTCACATTCTATCCCATTATTTCCCACCTTTTCATTAATGTAAATAATTTCTCTCTAGCAGCTTAGTCAGCCTTATTCCAAATTTGATGATGTAGCTCTCTTAGTTTGCTGGACAGGCAGTTAGCCATTTTATCAGTATCTCAGCTAGCAATGAATTTAATACTAAAATGGTAGATCAATATGTTCTGACCCAAACTGGGTTGGAAACCTCGAATTTGCAGGAACAAGAGGGAATCGACTCAAACATTTTCCAGGCAATGAAGAGCATTGATCTAAATCAATAGCTAGATTTCATTTTTAAAGGTTACTTATGGCTGAAAGCAATTCTTAAGATGTCATGGATCACATCACTAACGTGTGCACCTATTTTTCAGGGTACAAATGGCTCTCTACCTTTATTCTCTCACACATGACAACAATTTTGGAGCAAAAATACTGATGGGCGAAAATACTGGAAGATCACTTTCTTCCTCCCTCTCCCACCAACACTGCTCTTGTCAAAAACAATGCTTTTTGTAAAGGCAACTCTAAATACTACACACACTAAGTTTTTTTGATGGACCTTGTATCTCAGGCTTCCCCATATTGCACAAATGACTGAAAAGCTGAACATGTACAGGGACGCGAATTCACATGGTAACTTCACCATGAAATACCTACCTCTCTCTCTCTCTCTCTCTCTCTGTTTTTAGAACATTGAACCCCAGGGATAGATACAGTACAAATGTTTCTCTGTCTTTACATATCTGCTTTAAGAAAATTGTGCTACACCCCAAGAAATATCATATAAAAACATTTTTGTTGATCCCTTTCAGCATGAAATTATTATTTGCATAAACCTGGGAATGCTATGAATTAGTAATAACAATTATTTTTCAGAACAAAACCTCAGTTCAATCAACATATAGCAATATCTGGTGACATAAAACCACACAGTTTTCAGACTATAATGTATAACTAGGTTGTTCTTCCCACTGATCGTATAGCCTGGTTTTGTAAAATGACAAACCATTTTTAGGTGTTCTAATTTTTAAGTGCTCACATTAACAGACCTATCTAGGACTTTATTAAGAGTATACACATCCAATATTTTCTAAACTTATGTGATGTGACTGGGGCCAAGGCCATCTAATTACAGTCTTTAATGTATAATACACATCAAATGCAAGTTAAGAAAGGGATACAAGGAGTTAGCAGTGCTAGAAACCATATCTTTTCTATTACAGAGAAAAATGGCCATCCCCAATACTGTTATATTACTTTCTTCAAAATACTTTATTTTCAAGGAAAAACAAGACCATTGTAACAACTTTAAAATGTTTTGCAATCTTTGTATTTGTTTTAAATGAGAATAAAAAATACCATAGCATGACATATGAATTATCATGAGATTTTTGAGACACATTAAATAACTATTGAATTAATAAATAATGTTTTGTGGCAAAAGATTACTTCTGTCTGTGCTGGTCACTCAAATCTAATGAATTCCAATGTCTAATGAAGAAAAGAAAAGAAAGGAAAAGAAATCCAGCTTATTCTAATGGTTTTGAAAGGTTGTTAGCCTTTAGAATCTAACAACCTAGACTAAATAGCACCTTGATAAATGCAGAGAAGCCTCTAGTTTTTTAACAGAGATTTCCTGTTGGAATGACCTCAAGGAAATTCAGAAGAAAAACCTGTGATGTGTGTTAATACCAGCACTGCATTGCGTAAGGAATACTGCTGACCCATTTTACAAAGAGTCTGCTTTTTTTCACGTCCTACGGGAGTAGGAAATCCATGCACTGGGGACACCACGAGCCTTCTGTCAAATCATACTAACTCTCACTTCACAGGATCCTGACTTTTCCTTACCTTAACCAAACAACTAACATTGGGTAGTGGTTAATAAGTCTCAGAAGTACAGAATCATGTTAACAGATGATAAACATCAGTAGATCATACTCTAAAATTGCATGCGAGAGGGCCAAGTTTCTAACAACAGTTCTGTGTGGAGAAACATCAACGCAAACCCAGTTTGAGAATCTGAACTTCGTTTTTCAGAATGTATTTTTCTAAATTATTTTTCAGCTCCAGTATTTCACTTTGTGCTCTGCCCTTAACAAACAGATGTATGTCTCCTATGTTTTTCCAGCAACCCTTTCCCCAGTGTAATTACCACACAAGCATCAAAACAGCCAGAAAAATAAAGGAGAAAAAATGAGCAATGAATCAATAACAGGAGCAGTAGTAGACCTCTGGGATGAATTTGAACATGTAGAATGTAAGGAGCCATAGGAACATATGGGAGTTTTATGGAAAAACCTTGTAGTTGATGGTCAGGCAGAAGGAGCACAGAGGGAGGTGGTGGTCCCATCCCACCACTCGGTGCTGGCAGTCTGGCAGGCACAAGGGGAGAAATGGTAAATCAGATTGGAGGTGTAGGCGGAGGCAAAGATGCATGGGTTTTTGAAAGTAAGTGCAACACAATTTTTCCAATTCAGGGCTACAGCTAAACTCACCATTCCTATGAAGGCTGATTTACAGTTTGTTGGTGTGTAAAATAAAGAGAAGCATGTAGCAATCACACCACCATGCAAGGGGAACAATACAGGATTTAACATAATCCAAATTCCAGACTTGACAGCTCTTGATATCTCTGGTTTCAGACAACTCTATGGCAAGTTACATGTTTCAGATAGGCCAGAAAGTTCTGTGTGCTACTGTGTCTGCTTTTCTGCTATACAAATCAGTTTAAAGAAGGTGAAAAGAATGAAGAGCTGTTGACTACAGTAAATCTTTCATGATTTGCACATCCTGAAATTCTGGCTCACTAACTTTTTTTTTTTTTTTTTACTTTTTTCATAGCTGTTCATATTAGGACATTGTGAGGCCTGATTTTCTATTATCTTGCTTTTACTGGTAATAGCAAAATATCACCATTGCATTCCACTTTCCTTTCATACTTGCTCAGTTACAGGCAGTTGGAGGAATAAGAAAATTAAAAAATTATTGTCCCCATTCCAGTCTCACAAGTAAAGCTGTAGAAAAAGCAGTCTTGGATAGCTGGAGTGACAGTGCAGGCCCAGTGTCTGAGTGGGTTGTTGTCATGCATGCAAGTGGAAGTGTCTGTGATCCACCACGATCCATAGGAAGGTAGCAGTGATTACTCTTCTCTCCTTTTCAAAGTGGCTCATAATGATCAGTAAAGCTCACACATGACTACAATCAATAATGTTGAAAAAAAATTGTAGAAGAGCTGCTACAAATTTTTTTGCCTGTCTAGGCTAGCCGTCTTCTAGGGAAATACTGGGAGTCTTTCTGATGCCTTAATGGGGGCTGAATTATGGCTTATTTAATCCCTCAGAGTTTTCACCTTCTGATTTTTTTTACTTCACTGAGTTTGAGAAGAAGTCATCTACTAAAATATTACCCAAAGAGTCATCTGTAGTAATGTCTTCAGCAAGCTCCTCCATTGCTAGCCCAAGAGCACTTTCATTGACCGGGATTCATACAAGATCTCGAGAAGTTCACAAACTCAATGAACTTCATGAGGTTACAATACTCAGTTCCTTTAAGGTCCTTTGAACATCCCAGATGCAAGGTTTGGAGTCCTATAGTTTAATTTTACAAGCCATACTTTGAGCAGAGGAACTAGTAAAGCATGGTTTCTTACAGATTAGTGCCCTCCATCCCTACAGCTCCCTGCAATTTCTCATTGCATTTGCTCTCTGCTTTGTCTTTATTCCTTCTGCCACATCTGTAACTTCCCTCCATGCCAGTAGACCTGAGATTCATCCCTAGGATGTTGACAACAGCACAGCAGGGGCTATAGCCTGAACTGTGCTGAGTGGGTATCTGGTAATCCAAAGAAAGCTTGTAGCAGTGGAGTTTGTGCCGTGGCCCTCCTTTCAGTGGGGTATTAATGAAGCTCTTTCTCCTCGACCCAACCTTACATTTTCACAAATACTTACAGAACATCATCTGTTTGAGATGTTGACTTCCTCCATGAATTTAGGTGAAATGCATCCAGTTTTAAGACAATGTTGTGGTTTAACCAAAACCAGTATGGGCAGACAGGTGGCATGGGTCCAGGAGCTGTCCTTGAGAAAGCAAGCCATAAAATAGAACTAGAGCAACAATTCCTCATTACATGGACTTTATAAGTTTAACTAATCAAATCAAGATAGCATTTGCAGCCTGAAATTAATATTAAATGCCAAACACCTTTGTTTCCATGTTTCTAAACCCTAACTTGAAAATTCATATTTGTTATCAATCTAATACTTTCATTTAATTGCAAATGGTTGCCTGAAGTCCAGTAGCTTTGATCCTGTAGTGTTTATATTTGGCTTTATTCTATATATGTGTTTGTATCAACCTTTGTAACCAAGGTAGTAGAACATGCAGAGCATTTTGTGTCATGTCTAACATCTGACACGTGTAGCTTGTTCTTGCTCTTATCATCTCAACACAGAAAGGTTGCACACCTGTTGCAATGTTTTATTGGGATTAAATTGTTTTTAATACCAGCACACCTTAGGTTTAAGTTAGAGAAGGCATATTAGAGATAATCGGAATTAAAGACAGTGAAGCCCAGGATCATTCTCAGTTCTTGCAGGGGTTTGTCCTGAAGTCTCAGACCAACCCCAGAAAAAACATAAATCACAATTTATGGCAAGAGTCTCCATCCTCACAAAGAACTTCATAGCTGTTTGCCTCTCAAAGGTTTAAGTGAACACTTAGAAAATCTGTGTCCAGGTCAGTGAGTGCCCTGAAGATAAAGACCAAAGCATTAAATTTGTCTTAGTGTTCCTCTTTGAAACCTCCTACAAGGTTTGTACCTCATGGGTAGAAGCAACGAATCAGGAAACCAAGAACACTCCTACACTAACAGAGGTAAGTCATTTTGACCAAAGGAAACTGCAGACTGTTCATCATCTCATTTCCTCTGCCAAGAAGGCACCACCAGCACAACCTCCACGTTGCCTGGGTTCAGCTCAGAGAGTTCTTTTTCAGCTATTCTTTTTTAAAAAGGGGAAATAGTGACACAGGAAAAGCTCCACGTTTTCACTGCGACTACCTCAGTTTCTTATGTGAATGAAAGGAAGGCTGAAGATCTCATAGACGCACTTTCTCCTGTGAGACCTTTCCTTGAAGATGGTCCAGAGATGCTGAGACAGCCCCTTTTCCTCCAGCATGGCATATGCTTCAATTCACAGGCAGGACCCAGAGATATAAGGAACTGGAAGACAAAGTGGTAGAAGGATTCAAAACAAGTCTAGGTTTAGTGTGAAGTTAAGAAGTCTATGGAGGAACAGACCATGGCTTAATTTCGTACAAACCAGTTTCTCCATACTGAGCACACAATTTCAGCCCATATCACGGCTGATATGTCACTGTTTTGCCTTAGACCTTTCCAAAGTCTTCTTTCTCCAAATGAATGAAAACGCTTGTGATGACAAGAACTAATTTTCTCTCACAGAGGAATAAAACTTCTCCCCTGCAACACTAGGAAGGAAACTCAGAGAGAAATGCCATTCCAACCGACTAATCTAATGACAACACAGACCTGCCTGGAGGACTCACTCCTTACTCAAGATGTTGTTCTCTTCCTCCTGAAGCAATACTTCTACTACCAAAGCAATTCCGTGTTGTAAGAAGGATCTCAAGCCATGTTTCCTTATGTATATCCAAAGGGTAACCCAGGACAACTTCACCGACAGAATTACAACAGTGGAGTGAGCTGACTTTAGTGGAAGATCTGCATTTAGCCTGGGACTTTATACAAAGCTAGTCTTCCCTGCACAATCCAGCCTTTCCTCTAAAACGATTTGCAGTAGAGTACAAGTGGACCACTTCTACTCTGTGACAAAGAGGGTTTCTGCTGCCTGAAACGGCCCCTGTGCTGAGCAGTCTACACAGCAGAGCTGAGAGGGTCCAGCTTTAGTCACCTCCTCGTTATTACAGAATCTGCCAGAACTGTGGTTACCATCTCACATCACAGCACTAGCTCCAAAAGCTCCATCGCACCTTTAGCCTAAGCACCAGAAAACACAAAGGGTGCATAAATAACAGGGGGATTGATGCCCAGTGGTCGTTTGAGAAAGTGGAAATCCCAGTAAACATCCCTGGGGTAAGACATGAGCAGACACAAGGGGCAAAAGAAGGTTTGGGCACCATCCCATCCCCTCCTGCAGGGCTGAGGCTGATGCCAGCAAAGCACGTACCAGGCATGTGTGTTGTGGATGCTCATTGCAAAGCAGCCAAGCTGAAGAGCTAGTGCCAAGCATGGATAGGAGGTGTTTATGGTCTTTGCATCAAGGAACGGAGAGGTTTATTTTATGTGGGATGGAGGGAGTTGCTCCCTCCATAGCGATTTACAGCTTATCTACACTCTTGTGGGTGAACACAAGGTTGCCACCATTGATACCTTTTCACACTGTGCTATTTAACTCAGCTTCTTTCTTTCTAGACAAGTTATGAAAGCTTGCCTGCTTGCATCCCTCAAAAGTCTTTAAAACACAGCATTAGGCCACTCTGAAATAAAAGTAACTCCTTAAAATCATATGTTCATCCACTCAGGTGGTGTGCAAATGTTGCAAGGTAAGGGATGAAATGCAGCACTCCCAGGCTTTGAGGTGAGAAAAGAGATATGCAATAACTCACCCACGGGCAGCGTGCACGTCTAGGGAGACCAGCAGAGAAGGCATTCTTTCACCAGTGCTATCAAAACAGCACAGAAACCTGCCAACCACCCTGGTGAATAGATCTGCATCCTGGAACCACAGCACTGCGAAACCGCAGGATGCTCATGTGCTTAACACCGCTCTCCACGATGGGACATCAGCCTCACGGGCTGCACAGCTTTCTGACATTCACTTTTTGCCTCCTTCTTTGAACGAGAGTACATTTGCTTAACCCTCTGCATCAGCTCTCCCCTTCAGCCAGCTGCTTTTTCAGGGAGCTGCAGGCAGGATTTCCACATTCCTGTTTTTCCCTCCCCAGGCTGTCTTTCTGTGGATGTTTGGAGTATCTTTGGCTTCATTCCTCTTCTGACCACACAGTGCTTTGCAAAGCTCCTTCATCTCTCGGCACTTCAGAATAAACTGGATCTCTTCCCTAAGATGCAGTATGCACAAGGACAGGGCTCAGGGGTAAAAGCAGAGGGGAGCGAAGGCTTCCCAAAGGCTCAGAAGAGGCACAAGGAGCACCCACTGTGGCCCCAGGCCATGTCCGCATCTTCTGCCTTCGGGAAAGGAGACAACTCCCTGCAAGAGGAGCTGACGCAGGGCCCAGCAATGGGTGCCATGTCCCCAGCGGCAAGGACAGGGAGGCTCAGGGAAGGAAGGATGTGACATTACCAGTGTCCTCTCCTCTCAGGAAGAAAGGCAGATGGATAGGACATCATCTTGTCAAAACTGCTTTGTGATACGGAGGAAATGCCCTGAAACGCAGATCATTGCAGTGCTCAACCTCCTGCCATGTACCTGCAAGCTAAAAACCTGCAAAGGTAGCTGAAGAGGATCTTCACCAGCCCCTTTGCTTCTGGGTACCAGCTGACACAGCCAAGCCACAACATGTTGAGGGCCAGCACCCAAGAGCACCAAGGAAAACAGGAGGGAGCCCTGGGGAGCCCAGAGAGGCTCTTCACCTGGAGCGGGAAGCACCTAACACCGAGTTTCTAGTCATGACTCTTCTGGCTTTTCGCACCGTGCCCTTTCACATCTCCAGCACACTTCATAAAGAAAGGAAATGTTCTTCTGCAAATAACGTTTCCCACAGTTGTCTTTAATTGCTCATGCCCTCTGGATAGGACTTTTTATTTTTATTCTTAGCTGATTGAAGTTGTGCCTAAAATCTCAGCCCCAAATTGACCAATCAAGCAAAAGGCAAGCAAATGAAATCCATGCAAATAAGCCATTCTTGTTTTGTTATTATTTGGCTTGTTACCACATCCCATAGCACACTTTCCCATTAGCAGTGTTGGGAAAATGTCTTTTTAGCAGCCACTTGTGGGCCTAGTGGTGTTTGTTTTGTTCCTAAATAGTAAAAACATGTAAGAAAGAAAGATAAGCAGATTGACAGGCAAGTACCTGTTTGTATCTCTGCATGCCTTCAATAACTTTTTACATGCTTTAGCTTTATATACAAAAGCAAAACACCTGCTATTATTAAAGATTATTTAAAGAAACCAACAAACAGGAAAGAAGAGACACTCCCATGCTAGAGAAAACAGAACATCTTGCTTCTTCTCAGGGTGCTTCCCCCAAACCTCCTGACGCTGCCCTGGCAGGTGGGTAGGCAAACCCCTGATGTTTAAAGTCCCAATACAGGGTCATATGTGCACAGACTACTCTTGGTTTCCCTGCAGGAATCACTCTTCCTATTTGATCTACCAGAGAAACTAACTGTTCTTGCAGTATCTCTGTCATCTGCTCTCCTGGGGTACATGAATGAAAGGAAAGAAATATAAAATAATGGTGAAATGCAACTTACTTTAAGCCCTCAAACATTAAATCCAGCTTTTATAACCCAGTGCTGTTTTGCCTCTTCACACATTTTCATCTGCTGCTGTCAGCCGTTTTGCAGTTGCAAAGAGCTTTCGTTCCCAACACTGCTGCTCTTCCCTCTGATCCTTTTCTCAGCCTCAAATGAGAGCAGGATTGGACTCATGAGTTCAAGGTCATAGCGATGCCAGTGGGAGAAGCATTCTCCTACTCTCCAGGAAATATTAGGAAATTTTTGCCAACACGTCTTGCTGAGGAAGGTAGAAACCCCTACTACTGCCACAGCACATCTGTCCACAGCACATCTGTCCACAGCAAAAGCCTGTTGACACCAAAGGTCTCTCGGTGCTCCTTTTCCGTAACCACAAGGAGAGCACCGTGCAAGGCAGCAGAGAATCAGGCCAATTTCATCAGGGCATAGGCACAAGGAGAAATGAAGACATTGTAAAAAAATGAGACAAGAGAAACTTTTGCAATCCTTTTTTACTTTTTGTTTGTTGGAGTCAGCCTCAATCAGGGACACCTTGGGCAATGAGGCACCAGGTGCTGTGCAAAGGCATGGGCAGAGTTTCTGCTGGCATCCACAGCAAGGGCAAGGGAGAGGAAGGAGCAGGGAGCCGGAGCCAAGCAGAGCTGCTGAAGGAGCCCAACCCGAGGTACCTCCACAGGCCAGCAGCTGAGCAGCCTACAATGGCAGCTAGATCTGCCTTCCCGGTCGTGCACCTTTCTTACCCTCGTAGGGCAGGACACAGGTCTGAGAGTCCCCTGTTTGCACCTGCTGAGCTTTCGAGTAACGTTATCCCAGTGTTCAACTAGAAGCGTCTTCAGGGCAGCCTCGCGTGGGACATAACTTGCCTGGAGCCAGAGGGCACAGGGCAATGTGGATTTCCAAGCAACAAAAACTGGCTTCAGGTTTTAAAGACCTGAGATTTTTCTACCTTTCTTCTTATACAGTGGACTCACGTTGAATCATCGTAGTAGCTTAAAATTATCATTTAAGGGTCATGATCATAACTAAGATCAAGAGGAAGGAAGATGAAGAAGTTCTAAATTAAGCACAAGTATGAGCTGAGGCAGACACATGCTCAGTAAAAAATACACGTCTAGCAACCAGTTAAGATGCTGGTTAGACAGATAAATCTCTTGCTAGGATTACACTTTTTTTAAAAAAAAGCTTCTAAATCATGGCACTGTTTTATGAAAACTGCATGTGTATATAGAAAATGTTCCCTTTTTGATAGAAAGTCACTGTTTATTTCATCAATGCCTTATTTATAAAGGTCTGCACTTGGCCTTACAAAACATCTATTCAAACACCAGTGACTCAGATTTTTGGGACTTTCCTGCTTGTCTGGGAATAATGTTTATAATACAAATGTCTAGTTAATGAAATGCCATTTTCTGCATGTCACTGACCTTTGTGTTCTGTAAGAAGCAGGAAAATAGCACCAGTCCTTCTCCTTTATTCTTGGAAACACAGAATGACAATTGCAGTGTTTCATTAGCAGATGACAGTGACAGATCCTGTTTTGATCAAGCACTAGTTTTTCCGCACACGCTTCTCCAGTCAAAAAAGTTAGCACAGCATTTTCTGAGATAACACACTGCTTTCCCTGAAGTAGTAAGACCCTTATTAGACTGAACTGGAAGCTGTGCTTCTGGGGAGTAAGGACTATTTTTTTTCCTCTGTTTTCACGCTGCTGAATGCATCGAGGTGGGTAACAAAGGTGCTTAAGCATTACAGTAATAACATATTACGATGTAAGCAATGACACTACTTGAACACTTGAATTAAATACAAAAAAGTGTCAATCACCTAAATTAGTTACGATGCTTCACAACTGGAGCCCAAATGCAGAGATGCATGAAGAAGAATTTTAACTGCTGCTGCCTTAGACAAGGAAGATCCCTTTTTTAACTCATACAGCAAGTGTTTCTTCCTATGGGTGGGAAGGATCTCATCTGGAGGCTGGGATGGAGGTGGTGCCTGTGCATCCCATTTGTCTCTTTGAACACAGCAAACTCCTACTGTCACCACTGCTCTGCGACACTGAGACCTACAGCTTCACCCCACACTGTGCTGGGATGTTTTTGTTGACTGCAAATCCTCCATCTGCTAGTTTAATTTGTGCTCCCCTCCTCCCTCCCTGCTTCTTGTATCAGAAGAGACAGCAGCCTTGTTAATTTTCTTTCCAGGACTTCATTGGCTTTTCCAGTCAATGATGCCAATTTTCCTCTTCTCTTAAATATCTTGGTATTTCCCCCTTTTAAAACCTTATCTCCTCTGATCCTTCATGTTTTCTGTTGAAGGAAGAGCCTAAATAAAGGTGACAACAACACTGAAACCAATATCAGATTCTTTTGGAAGGCAAAAAGTTTGCAAACCATTTTCCTATCTAGAAGCTTCTCTCAACATTTCAGGTCTCAGGAGGACAAAAGGCAGATGTGAATGTATCCTCGTGTAAAAAATACGGAACAAAATCTGACCCAATACAGTATTATTAAAGCATATACACGTGCCTGGACAGATCCAGCACCGATCCACATTGGGAAGGGAGCTGGGCACTGACCACGCTGTGAGCAGAGCTGGGCCTTTGGTGTGCTTGGAGTGAGGGGATGTAAAGGGTGTAGGATTTGTGGTAAATGCCACAACAGAATGAAAGTAAAGCAACCATAACTAATCTACGGTGAGATAAGACCTGGAATATGGAACCATTAAATGTTCATGCACTTAACATGGACCTCATGGAGGACACACGGTACAGCCCCTGAATTGGGCTCCTCACAGCCCCTGTTCCCCCCCAGGGGCCATGCCTATATCCCAAAGATCATCAGTAATGTCATTCCTACATACTCAACAGCAGCACAGCAGTCTTTGGGTTTCCTTATGTTTTTCCAATGAGCTGAAGCATAAGGGCAAGGACCTAGGTACCCTCACCTCCTGAAACTTTTCCACTGTCAAACTGAGTTGTCATCGGCAAAATGCTGAAAAAATCTGCTGGGGAGAGGTATACTGATAAACAGACAAACAAAAAGGTATAATCCTCCCCAAAGTATGCTTTCCACTACAACCAGACCAAACAATGTTGTGAGACGCTATTCTGCAGTAGTTGGAGAAGAAAAGTAACAACCAAGAAATGGCAACTCAAATTAGCAGCCCCAGCTCTGCTGCTGGGTTGGCAGACAGTCTTTAGCAGACCATGCACTATTGTGAGCATTTGCTAAAGGCAGAATATCCATTTGAAGCCTAGCCAGTTAAAAAGAAGTCATGCTTTTAACTACTTTTGCCTTTCACACCTGATTCTGAGTCTTCATGTCAGCACTATATTATTCTCAGTTTTGTT
The DNA here is from genome assembly GCF_000690535.1 of Cariama cristata. Classification (NCBI taxonomy): domain Eukaryota; kingdom Metazoa; phylum Chordata; class Aves; order Cariamiformes; family Cariamidae; genus Cariama; species Cariama cristata. The sequence continues at coordinate 221,176 of NW_009615592.1, forward strand.
TTTCTCATTTTTTTAAACATTCTGTGTCATTACTACTGAAAGGTAGAGCATAGAAGAAGAGAAACCAGCTGGCTGATCAATAGTCAGTGCAAAGAGTAAAATGGACCCCCAAAAACCATCCGCCAAACATATAAATCAAACAAATTGAAAAAGAGAAAACACTTTTTCTGTGCTCTGTTTCAGTACTCATATATATTCCATATTAAAGAAGGTTAAAAAAATCAGCACAGGCTGCCTTCTTTACATTGTACACTGTTTTGAAAACACAGAGCTATATCTCACTCTTACGTTATGAGAGTTGCTCCAGTTCTTTCAGAAGAGAAAGTGCTTACAGGGAAGGGTTTAAAAAGGAAAGAGTCCCTCAAATGTGTAAGCTATTGGTAGACAAATCTGTGTGGATACTGTGCTAGACAGCGTGCTTAGTTTAATGAGTGGTTTGGGTTTACAGTTCTTTCAGTATATGGTAGAGGAAAATGGCCATTAACCAACTCATCATTTGCTGGCAAGTCACCGGTAACATATGAAATGAAAATAATCACAGGACTAAAAGCACTGAAAGAACAAGGACCCATCCTTGCAAGTTATCGGCGGAGTTTATTTGCTGTGTGCAGCACGTTGCATGTATTCTTTTCGCTGGGTCGAAGACTGCTTGCAAGTGCTTAGACAAGAAGACATAAATTGTAAGACAAATGCTACCGATGGAGCCGCTAGATACAAACACTGCTTTGGCATCCTTGCAGTGCGGGAATAAACAGCTATAAAACCCACTGGAGTATTATGGGGGCGGGAACGCCATGGGAAAAGTTAGAAAGAATACATTTTTTTCTGAGGCTGTTCTACTAGTAGTTAAACAATGTGCACTTAAATCTGCCAGTGTTTTCTGTGTTTCCATCAGCTTGTCTCCCATTGTTCATTATCCAACATCATTCAGCCTTATAACATCTGAACAAAACCAGGGCAGCAGGCACAACAGTTTGTTACTGCTGGTGATTAACTGCCTGGTCCCCGTCACCCCCAGGGAAAGTAGAGTTTGAGCTCAGGGGAAATTCTTTAATTAATTTAAACCCTATAGGCTTAAGATATGCTTCTCCAACTGCCATCATTTGGAAGTGCAGTGCCGTGAGCCAAGGGCACAGAGCTGGGAGCCCTGAGCCAATGTGGATCTATATACACAGCATTCACTGAAAACTTGTTTTGAGCCTTCTCATATTTTCTACTACAAAGGATTTCTCTGGGGGCTTTCTGACACTGTCATTGATCCTCTTCATGCCTCCAGCTCTCTGGGGATGACATTTACCCAGTGAAACAGAGCCCAAGAAGTACTTCGGTACTGCATGTCAGCCTTCAAAATAAAGCTAGGATAGCCCTGAGTTAGCACGCAGACTGGGGATGGCCTTCTGCACTACGTGGCAAAACCTCCCCTTTCCCCAACATACTCATTAACGCTAAGCGGGCACAGCAACATCTATACACCTACACTAAGCATAGAATATGCCCCGTGACATTTGGGAAACAAATGATATTTAGCAATCTCCTTTAAGATGAAAGCCAACAGAAGTGATTTCTTCCTGGTGAACACTGGAGCTTCTGCTAAAAAAGAAATTTTCATATCTGCAACTTGTGCTCCCTTTGCACCCTGTTGGGATCAGACCGACGCTAAATATGGATCCTGACAGAAACGGGTTATTTGTAACCTGACCAAGCAAGGAGCAAATTAGTGCCCCAAAGCCATGAGTTCCTTCTCCTTCATCGGACCGTCCTATTCAGACAGTCATGGTCTCATGAAATGCAAGCCTCTTGGCCCCAGCTGTCTGGAGGTTGCCCAGCAGTGGCCAGGGGACAACCGCAGAGGGAAGGGGCATCTCTGGATGGGGTCCTGGTAGCCACCCCCTTCCACCGCTCCCTCTGGGACAGCCCTGCCACATCTCCTGCCCGGGGCAGTGTGCGTTCCCTCTCCTCGTGCCCTGAATCAGCCCAGGGTTTGCCCCTTTTTAAAACTTGGGGCACATCCTTGTGCTGTATGGAGGATTCGGGGGGGGGGGCGAAGCGTTTTGTGAGGTAAGCGTGCGATGCCATCGCAGCAGCTGGGAAAAGAAGGGCAACGTTCATTAGGTTTGTTAATTAAGGAAGTTTTGCGGCTCAGTGCTTAATACTGAACAAATTGCCAGTTTGAGTCTGCACAGTTACTGTCTGGATTGATAAATACCTCTTTAACTGGCAGAGCTTGCGTGAGATAAACTTTTAAATCACGGCATTTCCACACAATAGAGTGTGAAATTTCTTTCCTTTTTTTTTTTTTTTAAATGAGTCACAAAGAACTTGATTTAAAATATATTGCTATCTTCTTTTTAAGTGGAGTCAGAATGGCTGTACCATAGCCTAATATTGCCAGTATTTGGTGCCAACACTTTGATCCATACACATGAACTGGATATAGACATAAGAGCTTACTAAACAAACTGGACAGAGTCCCAGTGGGAACACTCAAAAATGTATTAATCAACGTCAAGCGGCAGAGCAAATTGAACCAGTTCATTAATTATGAAAATTCTCTCACGAAGTGACATGTTGTTAACTGTGTGGATACTTAACACATTTGAATCTGTAGACTTCTCTCCATACATGCAAAATTTAGTTACAAATGGAAGTTTTCATTTTTCCTTCTCCTTCTTTGAATTTAAAAGGAAAAAAAAAAGGCAGTAAGTATCACGTGCACATAGCTACACACAACATAGTTATTGCAGAAAAGCGGCTTTGCAAAGGTGGGCGCATCAAAGAGTCAGGAGGCCAAGGAAAAAATGTTACAGTCAGCAATTTTGGGAAGCACATCTTTGAAAGGAAGAGCAGACAACCTGTTAGCTGTACTGTAGGAAACGGTGAGCCTCTACAAGCAGGCACCGGTGATTGCACAGGTCTCCCATCAGCACTAGCTGCCCAAGCTGCTGAGGTCTTCCTCCTTGCGCTCAGAGGTAGGGAAACGCAGGCAGAGGATGGTGACTGGGCAGCCAAGCATTAGGACAGGCAGAGAGAACACAGTGGAAAATCTTGATATTTCCCTGGAGCATCCCCTTGAATCCCCCCATCCTCCCGTCTGTCTTGGAAAGGGTCAGGCGAAGACGGAGAAGGAGCACCAGGAGGAGTGACCAGGTGTGTGGGGAGCCGGGGCAGAGGAGAAACTGGAAACCTGCTGACATTGGAGTGGGAAGGAGTGGGTTGGCTCCCCAGGGTGTCCCCTCCACCTGCACCCCAGCACCCCATGGTCCAGCAGCCGACGTGACCCTGGGCCAGGCTGCCGGCGGCGGGCGATCATGTCCCCAACAGGGGGCAACCCCTGTGCTTACGCCACGCCCCCACCTGGTCCTCACCAAGGCTCTCTGGGCACCGAAATCCAGAGGGGGAGCTCAGGGTAGCCAGTTTTGCCTGTTTTGAACCAAAACTACCCCTGAACAGAGGGAATTATGCATATGTGAGATGCAGAATGACTTTTGCAGCCTTTGGTAAGCCACAGTATGACTCTCTGTGTTTCAGTCACTTCACCTGTAAAAGAAAATGAGCAATATCATCTTGGCAAAACAACACACACCCTACTGATGACTAACGTGTATAGGAACTATAAAATACATAACAAACCCTGCTTTTATAAGCTCTTTATTGGCTTGGGGAAAATTGAAATAAGAGAGAAAATGTTTCCTTACTTTTACTCACTAGTATAAAAACTCCATAGGCAAGTGTTTTTCAGTTGTTTGTGCTTGGTGGATTCTGTTACCTTTAGCAGACCTCTTAAATAAAGACCAGAAGCCCACAGATGCCCATAGAATACAGACTAAAAATAAATGCCTGTCAATATTTTTTCCCTTTCTCCCAGCAATGGAAGAGAAACAGTTGCTCTAAGATTAAATCCTGGAGCAAAGAACTTATTTTTTAGGGAATCTTTTCCTGATTATGGTCTCATTCAATTACAAGAGAAAGCCTGAGACTCCCAGGCGGGATGCAAAGCACATTTACTTACAGTCCCCTTAGAAAAGGAGAGCAATATGAGTGCACATTATCAAATCCTGTGAGGGAAATCATACTGGTGTTTGAATGCTGGGATTACCAGTCCTACGGATGCTGTGATTATCAGCCCTACAATATATAGTTCTTCCTAGTCTCCTGGTCTTTAGCACTTCTGTACATCATGGACTTTAAAAATAAATAAATTAGAAAAATAAATTAGAAGAACATGGTTTCAGATTTTTCTTGCCTTTCGGACTAATTCAAATAAACTATCTTTCTAGTGCAGGAAAGAAGAAACAGATGATATTTCTAAGGTAAAGAACAGTGATAAATTAAAAAAATCAGATAGCCCAATTCAGCAAGGTCTTTCTGATGATAGCTGGTTTTGAGAATAGAGAACCTTTTTTTCATCAGACAGATACAATTTAATTGAAAAAGTGCATTTCATTCAAAGTTTTCAGATTTATTCTGGATATTTTCTTCTTCTTCTCAAGGTTTCCTCTGTGTTCTTCTCTTTTCCATTTTTTTCCAAGTTCCCTGCTGCCTCTTGCAATTTGACCTGGGCAGAGATGTTTGCTTTGGTTTTTTTTCTCACCTTTCCCTGACTCCTGAGAGCAAATGGCCACTCAGGTATTTCTTGGTTTAGGAAACATACTTGTTGAAAAAGAGCAAGACATTTTGTTTCAATATTTTCAACATGAGAACATGTAAGAATGAAAGAAAAAGCATTAACTGTCACACTTTGGCATTTTTTTTATAGAAAGACTCAGCCTCACTTCAATTAATTTCAGCCTTCCAGAAGTTAGATGCTTAGTGAGCTAGCCATTTGGGTTTCCTCTATAGTCAACAGAGACTGACATGTGCCCAGGTGAATTCATCCTCCCAGACTTAGCCACCTCTCCTAGGATGGGATGAATCATGTTTGCTAGAGCCGGGGAGGCTGAACTGCTGGCTTAGCTTAAGCCCTGAACCTTAAGACAGCCAAAGTTTGGCTGGAGGATTTCCTCCCACAGTGAATATACACATTATGAAAAATATCACTGTTTTTGACACAAAACTTTCAACTACATTTAAGCAAAGCATGTGGGTATTTTAACTGGTAAGTCTCTATTTCTATATTAAACCCAAAACTACTTATGTAAATGCTCTGCTCCACACTTCCCAATTTTTTTAAAATTGTTCTGTAATTTTTCCTGAAATTGTAATGTCTTCATCTCCAATTTGAAATTAAGTTTAAAGTTAAGAGTTCAACATTTTGATGAAATAGCATTTACTTTTGCTCAGCTCTGTTGACTAATTATTATTCACTGAAGTACTCCCCTGATTTCAAGACATATCACTGGCATACAAGCTGTTGATATGGGAAATACTTCAAGAAAAGAGCAATTTAAAAAAAATGCTTGTCATATATAAGTCCAATGATATGGGAGTTATCAATTGAGAGACTCAGCTTTGCTTAAACTTTGACTAAGATCTCCAACTTTGACTAAGATCTCAAGCTTTGGCTAAGACTTAAGGAGCACATTTGTTCAGTGAATAGCTGAATATTCTCTCCATAAGTGTCTGTTGACTCCAAGGTAGAGAACAGTGACCACCCTTTTGCCTTTCCTAAGGACTAGTCAGATGAAAGATGATAGCTAGCCCATCTTCCTTATGTGACCTTAGCCCATTAGCCCCAAATGTTCCAGATACTCAAACGACCATGATATTCTTGCAAAATCCCTTTTCTAAAACAGTAGCAATCAGCAATTGAAGAGACTGTTAGGTACATTTAGTTTATATCTATGTAAGTACAACTCCATTTATCCAGCAGTACTGGGAAGCAGTCACATACTGGGAATATTAAACACTTTTTACTTGGGAAGTCACTCAGGAGAAAGGTCTCAGGAGGAATAACTGACTCTCCAGCAGCCTGGAGGGAAGGCAAGAAGTGCCCTGGTAGCATTGCAGAGCCAGAGTAAGGTCGTGCCCGTTATTCGTCATGGGCCATGCTCAGGTCCTAAGTGACAAGGGCTGTTTGCCTAAATCCTTGCTTCTACAGGGAAAATTACATTTTCCAAAACTTCTGAAGTGTTAAAAATGAAATTCAAGTTTTGTGTGATGGGGAAATCTGCTTTGCTCAATAGAGTCCATTAATACAGAACGACATAGCTTTATCATGAAATGGGGAAAGTGGGGGCTTTTTTATTGATAACATTTAGAAACTGAGCGAAATAACTCTTTAAGTTGTTATGGATAGTAATGTTTTCTTCTTACACCTACAAAACCCTAGAGTTAAATCAGCCAAAACGACTCCTAACATAGATACCTAGCAACATCTAGTGACCACATCAGGCTAAGGCAGGGAAATGTTAGGAATGAGCTCCTACACAAACACACTGAAGTCTGAGACTAAGGGTACACTAAAACACTAATTTTGTGCTCTGGCTTCACCAAGGTTATGTTCTAGCTAAAAATCAAGTCATTCCCACATGAAATGCACTAGATTTAAAGTTGCTCTCCCTAAAAAAAAAAAAGTTCCCGAATCCCACACAACCAAATGTCTCAAAAAAGGAATGTGAAATTACTGGACATTGTTGTTGTATTAATAAAAAATCTGTGTATCATACTCTGCTTTTAAGCAGCAGTGCTGGTGTAGAACCATTGAGGTGTCCACGATATGGACTGAGAACTATGCTGTATCTTTATTAAGGGGTTCAGGATTTAATATATAACCTATTAAAACATAGGCAATGAGATGTTTTAGGCAATATGTTTAACAGATGGTGGCTACCCTGACTGTGTGTATGGGTGCTGGAGTTACATGCAAGCAGCAGAACTCATTCTTTCTTTTTTTTTTCTTTTTTTTTCTTTTTTTTTTTACTTTTTAAATATTGCTTTTATTTGATGGAAAAAGTAAATGAAGGCAGAAAACTTTCTTCTGCTTTTTTTAACCAGTTCCACTGACCAGCTGTTTCCCATATTAAATTTATCAAAGACCCGTGGGGAAAAATGTGCAATTCCTTGGATAAACAAATTACCAGCAAAAAGACAAAAGTGACAAATTTGTGACTGTGTACGTCAGCAATTTCAGATATAAATCTCTGGGGACTAATTCCGAGTCTGTTACACCCCCCACAAACCTAAGAGCTTGTCGACTTTCAAAAATTAATCCCGACTAAGATAGGATGCAAATTTAAAGCAAAATAGCCCTTCTTGGATACCACCCCACTTCCTGGCATGGCTAATAGTCTCAAACTGCCCCAGGGGAAGTTCAGGCTAGAAATGAGGAGGCATTTCTTCACAGAAAGGGTCGTTGGGCATTGGGATGAGCTGCCCAGGGAGGTGGTGGAGTCACCATCCCTGGAGGGGTTTAATAAAAGCCTGGACGTGGCACTTAGTGCCGTGGTCTGGTTGACATGGGGGTGTTAGGGTAAAGGTTGGACTCGATGATCCCAGAGGTCTCTTCCAAACTCACCGATTCTGTGACTCTGTGATTCTGTGATGCTCCACTCATGTTGCTTTCTTTTACTGACCTTTGGTGAGTTTCTGCTTCTTCCCTGCATGGTAATTCATTTCTCAGTCATCTTACTGTGCAAAGACACTAAAAGACAAAGCTGATTTCTCCGCAGTATAAACATGGCAAGGCTCCCAGTAGAAGCCTACTTTGGAAGAGTTTTACATTTATATAGGAGAGGAATGATACGAATGATTCTCACATCATCAGCCAGAAGGACCAGAGCCACCTTTCCATCCATCACTCACATAGGACCTACCTGTCTGTGTGGCAAATACACACAGGAGTAGGGGTAGTAGTAACAGTAGTAAAAGCTCAGGTGACCCCAAGATGATCAGGCAAGAACAAACATGTAATGACCCAAACCATGCAGATTTGCACCCACCAAAACCCAGCACCCCACCAGCAGCAGAGGAAGCATACACGGCAGGAGAGGACGGGCCAGCAGTACCAGCCCTTTCACTCTCCTACCTGAAAGGCAAGGCAAAGAAGAGAAAGTGTTGTTTCAAAAGACATTTTTCTGACCTCTTTTCAGGAAAAGCTTGAAAATAGGACATCCAAATGGTGTAGCTGCAAAAAGCCAGCAAAAGTAGTCCAAAATGTTTGGATCATGGTATTTTTTATTGCTCTGCCAAACAGAAAACAAAAACACTCGATAGTTACAAGCCTGACATCCCAAGATTGCTACCCCAGTGGGGTACAGGAGAGATTTTCTGTCTAGCCTTTATCCCCTCCATGGGTCACCCTCAGTCCAGTCCCAAGCTTCCAAAACCACTCAAAACGGCCTGCTCAGCCACAGGGAAGATCCCCCTCAAGAACTAAACAACCCGTACACTGCTAACTCAAAATAGCTTCTGCTACGTGAGCTTCTCCACAGCTTGTTGGTAGAAATAGATCTTGTTCATTTGTGTCATCTTTCTTTATCTAGGTGTAAAAAACGACAGCCTGGGAGAAAAATGAAATCTTGGAAAGTGGTCTCAGGTCATTTTATCAATGTTGTGCAGATGAGTTGAGGTCAAAGACACCCTATGCCAAAGCACTGGATATTCTTAAACTTACGCATTGTCGTGGCAAGAGACAGACAGGGAAAGTATTTAGGGTCTGTTCCAAAGACTCACATTGCCCTCCATCCACCGTAGGTGAAGTACTGATTTTCCCAAATGATGTGTGCCAGATGTGTTTCAAAGATGAATGCATAATCTGATTATCACCTATTTCATGAGTAGCTTTTCCTTCCCAGACACGTGGGGCAACTCATTGAGTAATTATTGATCTTTTTAATTCTGGGTGAATGAAACAGAAAGTTCCCATGAAAATTCATTTGACTATTTAAATGAATTTCCTATGACCTTTTGAAGACATGTTGTCATAAATAATTTTACTGGCAAAAATGCTTCTCAAGACAGCAACTCTGCAGCGAACGCTGCAGGAGAGCAAATTTACATCCACAGTCGAGTGTGCCTGCACCAGGAACCCATCGCTAAGAGCCAGTCAGGGGATTCAGGAATCCAGCTACACACCATGCTTGGTCAAATCAGGTACAACTTCAGGTTCAGAGTCTGCTCACCTGATCCTGGAGGGACAACTCACATTTTTGCCCACGATCCCTGATCCAGAGACCAGGTCACCTTTTGCACGCCTAGCCCCCCATGTCATAGTGCAAATCCCATCTCACAGATCATCATGGACCTCCACCTGCTTCACGAGAAGCATCCTTTGGTGGGGGAAGCACAGGACTGCTGTCCTTTTGACAGCAGCCGAGCCTTTGATCACCTCTAAACACTTCAGAAGTGCCCACCAACCCTAGACGGGGCCATCCTCCACAGCTATGGGTGGAGGGACCTCAGTGGAAGTCTGGAGGAGCGGTCGCTGCGGGACCACAGGGCTTTGACGGCACACAGATCTGTCCCAGAGACTGTCCCCATCATTTCCAGTGCCTTTTCACAGCTGCATAGGTCCTTTCCTGTACAGTCTCTGCTTGGGTATCCTAGTTGATACTATACTCTTGATGTCCAGCCTTGAAAGAGGGCCCTAGAAGTTCCTTCTGCACTTCTTCGCCCATCTGATGAAGGATCCAAGTTTCCTCAGTCTCCAGAAATTTCTAAATATGAATTTTCTAAAGAAGTTTTTCTGAGGCATTTCTGTTGTGATTTTGCCCAGAAATTACTCAAAACCAAAGGCTGACTAGTCTGTCAGAACAGATGAAACTCCAGTTTTGGAGAGCAGAAAATTTGCACTGAGTAGTTCACTATAAAAAGCAGGCTTAAATAAAGTAATAAAATTAAGAATTCAGGTAAAAGAAGTATCTGAGATGTATGAATCTAACAATTACTATATACGTTGAAATAAAGTCTCTCAGACATCTATGAATCTAACAATTACTATATACATTGAGACAAAATCTCTCTGTTAATCTACCTATTTAAATAATACATCTGCCACAAAATGGTATAATCCAGCCATGTTGAAAAGAGAAAATGAGTTAATTATCGCAATTCTGGAGGGCAAGAAGGTGAAACATCTCAAATTCTCCCAGACAGATGCTTTTCTGATAACGTGAGGATATTCACAAACCTCCCTGCAAATGCTGTGCCGTATCCACATGTGCCAATTTTCGTTCTTTCAAAGACTTCAGAAGTCAGACTTAGTGCATATGAGCGCAGCTGATGCCTTTGATTGAGGATATTGTTATTACTGAATGCACTTCTGTCACATTTGTTCATCTGAATGCAACCTCCGAGGAGTTATCTGCACACAAGCTGCTTTGGAGAGTGTGCGGCACAGACCTTTCCTTTTTGATATTACATGTGTTTGTTCTCTTGAAAGGCTTTTAGCCCTGAGGTAAGGATTAGACAACAATTTAGCAGCCTTAAAAGACATCATAAAAAAATAGACTCAACTGTCATCTTCAGAAGAAAGAGGCCTCATTTAGTTTTCAAGGGTGTTGCATTGTTTTCCACGCTAGGGTTACTGCTGCTTACAGCAGATGCAAAACAGAATCATTTCAGCAAACTCAGTCATTCTAGAAAATCCACTGCTGTAATGTCATTGCGATAATCTCTTTTTAACCAGTGCTCATCACACATCAAATTTGTAGTTCACCTAAACAACAGAAAAAAAATGTTTCAACCCACACACTTTGAAGCGAAACACCAAAATGAAGCCTACGACATCACCAGCCTGCGTATTAAAATCAATCTACGTCTGGTCTGGAAATCAAAACTAATTTGCGTAAATAGTCGCTCCCATTGCTCTGGACAGAGCTCCCACCCCACCATCACGCCAGCCAGCGTGCAGTCGCATCACCTCAGCAGCCGACTGGAGAATATTTTCTTCCTCCTAGGACAACAAAACTGCAAGTTAGAGGGCAAGCACATAGCAGTACGCTTTTTTCTGGAATACTGACTTTTTGCCAAAGCCGCTCAGGTAACTGTATTTCCCTTTGCACAGCAGAGCTGTGTTGCACAGCCTTCTCCAGACAGCGTTGGTTGTACAAGAGGTGAGCTCCTACACAACAACTTTTACACTGACAGCAGCGCAGACAGCCGCAGCCCTGGTGTGTCTGCAAAAACAGGTTTGGGATGAAGTATTGATACGAAATGGCTCACCAACAATTTGTACGTGAGATACAGCAATTCGTGCAAGAGAAAAGGTACTCTGTTCAAAATCTATGATGGGCCAATCTATGTGTGATGGTGTTATAGATTAAATCAGTGACAAGTGTAAGTAATGCCCAAGTTTGATGCAGAGGTGCGAAAAGAAGCTATTAAGCTCTTTTACGGAACCAGGCAACTAAAAGAGTGAGAGCACCCACTGCTGATCAAAGCATTGGCATAGAGCTAGTCCTGAGTAGAAACCATCTGGCTCAAAGGCATTTGGTTTCAATACAGAAAAAGGAGAGGTTAGGCGACTGATCAATGGAGCTAGCTTTTCTTCTGCTCTTTTGCTAGGAATTTCAAGGAAGCGATAGCAGAAAAAATCAGAAAAGCGAACAAAAGAAAGGCAGGAAGGAAGCACCAAACACAGGAGCTGTGACAGCGTGGTGCAGAGAAAAAGTTGAGACAGTGAGTTTTTAAGGCAAACACTATCAGAAAATGTTGAATCTGTTGCAAAGATGCTACTCTTGCTTGATCCAAAGACAAAAGACATTGATTGAAGTCTCAGTTTCTAATGGAAAACAGCTGGTGGGGTCCAAACTACATCCCAAATGCTTGAGTCCAAAAAGGGGATAACAGGATATTCTCACCATTTGGGAGTTTCTCCAGAGCATTATTTTTCAGAAAACATTGCTCCGGGCATTGTAGCAAAGAGTTAGACCTCAGCTAGGTGACAAAGTTAGAAAGCATGTCTCCCTTGGATTCTTTTGGTACTGTCATTGCGGACTGACAGGCTCAAAATAGGCTCTAAATGAGCTCAGCAGAGACTCAGCCCATGAGGTTCCAGTTATTATACCACTGTGGTTACAGTTTGACATGTCATTGACAAGGTTTGCAATGAAAGATATATTTTATTTCATTTCATTCTTTCCTCAGCAAAGAGCAAGGGGAATCCATTGTGCAAAAATCACTGGTTCTTCCTCAAAGTTCAGCCATTTTTGGAACAATTGACCAGCCAGCCTAAACTGCTGTGAAGTCCTTTTAGCCTACACCAGTATAAAGATTTGCTTGTTAATGTCACCACACTTTGCAGCTAATTATGCTGTTAGGTATGTTCTGCTGCAATACTGCTGGGGGGGGAAAAGAGAACCTCCTCGAATAACTCAGGTTGGAAGGACTTTAGGACAAGAGGAAACAGTCTCAAGTTGCACCAGGAAAGGTTCAGGTTGGATATTAGGAAGAACTTCTTCACTGTAAGAGTTGTTAGGCATTGGAACGGGCTCCCCAGGGAGGTGGTAGAGTCATCGTCCCTGGAGGTGTTCAAAAAACCTTTAGATGTGGCGCTTTGAGACATGGTTTAGTGGGTTTAGCAGGCATGGTGGCATCAGGTGTATGGTTGGACTTGATGATCTTTGAGGTCTCTTCCAACCATAATGACTCTATGATTCTATGATTCTATGACTTTGGGAGCTTCCAGCCCAACCTGTTGCTTAGAGGTCAGGCTGGACACAGAAACCAGTACAGAATTCTTTGGTCAGTACAGAGCCTTATCACTGCTACAGAGCAACGTTCTGCAAAAGAGACCAGCATGGGTCAAAACAGCATAGTTCTGCAACTAAATACATGGAAAAATATGTGGGGAAGTATCAAGGTAGGCTAGGCTAGCTCAGCATAGCACAGTGCAGAATTCCCACTGAGTTCTCCAATTGCTAAGACACATTCCCAGAAGGGTTTGCTGTTGGTTTTTACTTTGCAAACATTGAGCAAGAAGGAAAAAACAAAGCTCCATTGAACTCAAAGCAATCTTTCAAGCAACTACCTGGGATTTTCATTCAGATCTTAATGCTTGGTTCCTAGACATACTACAGAAATACAAAGTGTATATCCCAATGAGTATGCCCCTGTCAGCTTTGGAGAGAACCAGGATTGTGAAGAGGACGTCACTGTTGACTTTTCTACAGTTTAACATGAGAAGGCAAACGTGAACTTGGATGGCTGAGAAAAGCCACAGACATTTATGTTGAACAGAGGGCAAAGAAACACAGCACAACTGTGTTCAGCCAAAACCTCAAGGTTCTGATTTCGGAAAGCACTAAATAAAGTGAAGTCTCAAACACTGCCTCTTGATGAGGGCAATGTGATATTAATATCAATGCAAACACTCATGCCAATACCTGCACACGATGAAGTCAGAGACTGAGAAGCTTTGGAAAGAAGTACTCTGGCTTGCCCAGGTGTTAATTAGTCAGTGCTAGCACAGTTACCAAAAGGAAGGCCTGAAGACCATTTTATCTTGCATCATAGTAGACAAGCTGTATTATTTACAAGACACTGGAAAAAGGATCATACATCTGAAAGGGGGACAGGAGAGTGACTCAGCTTCGGTCAAAGCCCACTCAAAGCAATAAGACAACAATTTATTTGGTCTTTCATGACTGTACATGGCTGAACTCAGTGGGAAGCTTGAATCTAACTTAAGAGGTGCATGTTATGCTGCATAGAGTGAGTTTATCTGAATAGGCAGTGCAATGAAAAGCATTAGACTGTTTTGAAGTAAAATTACTCCATTGGCATTATAGGAGAAAATTTGTTTTATTTTAAACTATATAGCATGCTCCTTTGGAGGATTATTTTCCAAATTGCAATTGCAAGAAGATATATAAACTGAAATAAAAGTGTCAAAGGAAGTAACAAAAAAAAGAATAAAAAAAAAAGAAAAATTTAGGTTAGACATATCTACCAGCTTACCGCATATACTGACGCAGGAATGGAGATTGCTGGGGTTTATCAATGAAAATTATCATACCTTAAAAAACAACATTATTTTATTAGCCTGATAAGGATCTCCAGTGCACACAGTAACTAGATAAAAGACAACATTTACTGACAGAGAGAGTTATGAACTTGGGGAGCTGGTCATAATGCTCTGGCTGGAGCTGACAGCCTTCTGGCTCACACACCCTCTGAAATTACCTGTCTTCCAACACCCGAAGAAATTAGTTTTGCTCTCTGCTGTGTAAGGCGCACACCCGTCTATTTGTGTGCAGATACATGAATTCTGCTGCTGAAATTTGTCGGAAGGCTCTTATTCATCTCAGTGGAGCTTTGAATCAGTCTGTAGCTGATAGGAATTTAGACTGCATTAATATTATGCATTGGCATAGTTGAAGATTCATATATTTCCACAATGACCAGTCAACACCAACCCCCTGAAATATATTTATCAAATCTTATCTTTCCTATGACACCACTGCTTTCATATTTTTTATGTTCTATTTTATTGCGGATGCCTTTCTCTTCTGCATGACTCATACTAGCAAACTAACTGCCATGCTGGTAATAAAAGCTCGGAGTCGGAGGCACCCCGTTAGCACGCTGTCCTGAGGGATGGGGGCAGCTCTGCCCCCCGGACAGTGCTTACGGAAGAAGACCAAAGAAGCACACCTGCATCCTTTCTTCTTCCCTGAGAAGAAAATATCCATCTAGCCTTGCAAGATGTGGGTGTTAATCTTTATGGAAATCTTATTACAATGAGTTGGCAAAGCTGCTGTTATTGGTCATGTGAACATTACAAGACAGATGTCTAAACAAAATCAGACATTTTGATTTGTAAATCAGGATTAAAGTTAGTTTTCAGTGATTATGATTCCTGGCACAAAGTGCTCCAAACACCATATCAGCAAATTTTTTCTTTCCTTATTAAAGCATCTAAACGAGATTTCATCATGCATGCATAGGGTAAACACAGTCTTAATATAGCACTTAGGAAACAGTCTTTGTTAAATTATAATCACTTGAGCTTCATTCTATATTCCAGCTGTCATTAGAGAGATTAAAGTGTACCTTTTCTATGCCTTGTTTATTTTAAACACGCAGGATTCAAAACCATATAAAAGGTAAGATTTACTGTACCAAAACACAAATGTATAGTGTTGTTTGCGAGAGACAATGAAAGTCTGTATATGCTGCCACTGATACATTAACCCCAACTTGGAAGTATGTTTTTATTATTTGGAAGTATGTGTTTATTTCAGCTATCAGAAGCCTTCTCAATTTACAAGAAGAGTTACAGTTCACTTGTTAGTTAGCTTTTTTCTTTCCTTTTTTGGGGGGGGGCTGCAGGATCAGAGTTCACCCGTACATTCAGACACAGAAGTTACTGGTCATAGTCCCCAACATGAGCAGGGCAGCAACCAAGAACAGTGCTTTGATGTCGTGGTGGAGAGATGATCTGATCCCACCCTGATCCTCATACTTCAGGGCACCACCTGTATCTCCTCTTCTTGGGGGACCACCCTTTGCTCAGACATCAGCCCAGACCAAGCCCCAGCCCTGCCTGCCAGCAGCCGGTAACACCCCACAAAAGTGGTTCCATGAGTTTGTGGGGAGATCGGATATCCCTGTGCCTGTTCTCAGCCTCACAGCCTCCCTTCAAACCACCCAGGAGGAGGCAGTGCCCTGCGGACACGCTGGGACATCATTGGCCTTCAAGCACAGGGCACGCACATCCCTCAGCATGCATTTTTCTGGGCTGCCACTAAGGGAAAACAGCTGTGCCCAAATCCTGGAAGAGTTCATGTGTGTTCCCCTGTTCAAGGAAATCATCTGGCTTCCCCAGTGCATTTGGTATTATCAGCATGGGGTTTGTCTCCCTCAGTTCACCTGTGCTGCTCTTCCATTTGGGAGCTGTACTTGACCCCCACATCTGGTCTCATGGATTGTTTCAGGTTCTCCGGGTCCCCCCGCATCCTCGCTCCCTTCACAGGTGCTGCAAGTTTGCAGCTCTCCCTGGGTCCCTGTCCAATGGTGTTGGCAAGGCAGGCACCATGTGTGTCCACACGCTGGCAGAGATGCACATTCTGGGTACCCTCTCAGGGGGTTGTACAGCAACAAGGGGTCTGGCTACCAAAGCAGAAAGATGCCAAAGATGCCAAAGTCCACGCTACCATGGGGATGTAAGGGAAAACTGCAAAGGAGCATAAAGAATGGTGGGAAAACTGGCAGACAGAAAGGGAAAAAAGAGCAAAGAAAGGATTGAGAATCCATGGATAAGGATAGGCTGAATAACGAGGACCCAAATATTATGGAAGATGAGAGAAAGGGAAGAAAAGATTAAACAAATAAAGGTGAAAGATGTGAAGGAGAGTATATGAATAAAAAAATCCAAGAGAGAAAAAGGACAGTAATGCTCAGTGAAACAAGGTCTAAGAAGGGGCTATTTTAGGCAACGGAAGAATTCATTCAAGGTCAATAGTCATATCCCTAGGTAGAGTAAATCAGCATTGGGTGAGGAGTTTATAGTACACCTACCCAGGCAAACCCGCACACTGCGCATGCAATGATGAGTCCCTGAGATCACCTTATTGTACAGGCTTCCCAGGGAAGGGACACGCGTACACCAGGTGCAGCACCCGTTATTATCAAGTGACACAACCAGAACAGCCACCTGAACAAGGACTCAAGGAAAATGGGCAATGAAGTTTGCAGAGAACTGTTGGGTTCCCTACAAGACTTGACAGACACCTGAAAACTGCTGCCTAAAGACTTCCTTTAAAATTGAAAGCTCTCCTTTTTTTGATACCAGTCAAGTCGTGGAAGAAGGGTTACACAAATTCAGATATTGCAGGATTAGGATGAGACATTTGGCACAATAAATTAATCCATGGTTTTCTTTTGAGCTTCAGTTTTAAGCAGCTGGTTCTGGCCTTGAGGACAATGTCCTAAAATACAGCCAGTCTGTGTATACAAAAATACAGCTGTCAGCCTCTAAAAAGTGATACACTGAAGAGGATGTTAAGTGAGAGGAATCTCGCAGAAAGGTTTGATTTTATTTTTTTATCGGTAAAAGCGTAAAGCATTTTTGTCATAACAGTTAGTGTTATTTCTCATTGCACTTGTGTATTCTTATTCCGAGTTCTTACTAATAAGAATGATAAATTGCAACTAATTTTTTACTCTTGAGGTATTTCAAAAAAATAACTGACATTTAAAATCTGCATGCTTAGCAGGTCATTAATTACTTCATTTAAGAGTTGACAGGTCTCATGTCATGCTACACACTGTTTTTCAAACTGTCACACCCACGCTCTGCCTAAAAGCTGTTGAGTATAAGCGTCATCATTTATAATGCAAAAAGGGTATCATTGATTATGTCCTGATTATTCATCATAATGCTTTCTTTCATGTGTACTTAATCATTGCGGTTTCTTGGAATATGCAAACCTTTCAGGCAAATCTTTCTCCAGAGCAATCCAAACAGCGCTCTGAACTGACACCAGCTGGGTAAACAGGGCTCGGGACTTTGGGAACAATGTCACAAACCCCACCTACAGCCGAAGGAAGCCAGCTTTGGAGGGGGGTGCTTGGGAAGGGAGGACACGCGGGGTCTGCAGAGTTGAGGTCCAATTTCCAGTCCTAACGCAATGTGTGGCCCCGGGCCCAGGTTTGCCGTGATGTCTTCGGGATGACCATGGCAAACACAGCCTTCTTCGCACAGGTGGCTGCTGCGGATCAGCCAACAAGAGCGAAAACATCAGAAAAACATAACAGTGAGGTCAGGTAATGATTTCCACTGAAAAATTTATTTCATCACAACTATTAGCATGTGATTTTCTAGGAAAAGCTGATGGTGCAGCAGAGTCATACACATTTGACCTCCAGAGATAAGAGAACATCCACTAGCAACTGTCTTAAAAATCACACCGCTCCCCTCCTGAGGATCCCGAGAAGGTTTATTTTATGGAGGAGGTTTACTAGCGTGAGCATTTCCAGTAGTCACAGAGACCTATGCTAAAAGAGAAAGATACACTGTGATTTCCTAGGGCTTTACTAACCAAGACAAATATAAATGCTAAATACAAACATCTGACCTCTAATTGACTAATAAATTAAAGCTACCTAGTGTATTTCTAACAATGAAATTTTTTTTAAATCCCAATTCTGTGCAGCTATAACTGTTTCTTGCTATGTTGTTGGGGTTTTGTTCCACTAATGAGTGTAACGGTGGTCAACGCCTTCCTAGAACCCCGTGGAGATACTGAAGTTCTCAGGGCTGTTGTTGCCAGCATCGTACCTGTGCAAGTACAGATCCGATGCATCAGAGCACCCGCGTTCCCCACCGTGCTGACGTGCCTCATGCCAAGGAAACGAGACTCTCTGCAGGTTGGAGCCACCAGACAGCGTCACAGGCCATGACCACCATTTTGGGCTCACACTCATCCCAGAGCACCAAGCGCCGGAGTAAGCAGGAAGCTCACCTCAGAAATGAGATCCACTGTGTTTGGAGCTCTACCTTTGCTTCTGTGAATGCATTTTCAAAAGGAAGTTCAAACTTTGAAATATTTATCAGTTAGAGGAGAAGAGCCAGTCCCAAGGGCTTTCAGCCTTGGGGGAAGGGGCCTGAGAGGCCAGTTTTTCTTCATCTAAAAAAGGGAGGGAGAGCATCTCTAAACACTGGCACAGGCAATGCTTCAGCCAATGGAGTTGAAATTATTCCCAGAGGAGCTGTATTTCTCCTATTAAAAAAAGCTTGCTTTTTGCATCTGCGAGCATGAAGCTCTGGCTATTTGGCAGATGCATACCGAAGTTATTTTAAAGGCAGAACATAATCTGGTGAGAATATCGCTATGCAGCGCTAGTCAGAGAAGGAGGGAAATGTTTGCCATTTCATTGCTTATGACCTGGGCGCCAAGGAGCCTTGGCTCTGTCCTCTCCTAATCCTGCCGGTTGCAGTACTCGGGCAAGGGGCAGATACAGCCCTTGTGTAGCGGGGGGCTGGAGGGCTGCAGCCGCGGGCACGGGAGGAGGAAGGCACCTGGCTCTTCAGACCCTGGGTACAGCCGCAGGCACCCACACCGTGGACGGTACCTTCCTGCTGGTGTAGGAGGCAAGGAGGGCAGGGGACTTGGAGGTTTGATCTTACAGGGATCTTCATCACTTCTGGCAGGCCCAAAAATGCAATACTTTGAAGGGCGGTATGAGGAAATGTATATAATTTTAAAATGTTCTGAAGCATCTGCCACATGTTTACCAAAAATAGTTAAATGGTGTATTTCAAATTATCTTCCTGTTCTTCATTTGTCCTAAAGTAGCCACAGCCTTATTCAGGGGTTGAAACTCTTCTGTGGCAAAGAATGAAGGTTGAAAGAAATTGCTGGTGGGCTTCTCAAAATCAAGCTGTAAACAATTTTCCTCCTGAAGATCTTAATTAAACACCTCAAGCTGATTAATACATTAGACAGGCCCGCACCAAAACTCCAGACCTGGTCACTCAAGGCTGAACTTGACCAGTGAAAGATGTAATGATCTAAAAAAATAGGCTGTGGCTCCTTTCTTGATGAAAAAATGCAATTGATAATTCCTTCTCCAAACACCTACCCTATCAATGGTGAGTCTGAAGGCCAGTCTTTTCAGTTATGGAAAGCTTTCCCCAGGCGACCCTGTAGACCACTTTACTTAATATTAATGAACTTTGATTTAAAATGGAGCTTGCAAAAATGTGAATTCCCTATTTGGATGAAACCTACCTACAGAAAGAAATATGCATCCACAATACCTATATATCTTTATTATGGGTAATTCTACAGTCCTCAGAGGATAGGGTGATAGGGTGTTCCAAGTTTACAGAGGAAAACTGAGACCTACAAATATTAAAAGGCTGCCCAGATCCATGGAGGAGAACCAGAGAGCTGAACAGACACTGCACAGTTTGCTACCTGATCAGTTGGGCGCTTCCTCCCTTGCAAAACCCAGTCTTGGGGACAAGGGGGCAAGAGGAAGCTATGAAGGGGTCTCCAAAACATGCAGGCCAAATAATTCACCACCTTTAAACACTGAAGTTACTCAAGCAGTGTCAGTGTTAAGGTTAAAATGGAGAACAGCGTTACAGTTCATAATGGCAGAAAAAGTAACACAGATAACATTATCTAGAAGGTTAATTAATGCATAATTGTTCCTTGGAAGCCTTTTTCTTTTGTTCCAAAGCAGGTTGTTTGCCAAGCAAACGCCAATAGATGTGTGAACCACCTACAGTAAATGTTCATACAATGAAAGTTTCAGAAGTGACTGGTGATGTTTGCTCAGGTATTATTTTCAGCCACCTGTGCCGAGTTTACAAAGCGGGTGGGCAGCCGTCCTATCTTTTGTGTTTCCAGCTTTTGTTGCTGAGCTACCACAGCTCATTCCCAACAGTGAAAATAAACCTGGCTGGTTTCTTCCTCTGCCTGAACCTCAGGGCTTCCAGAGATCATGTACCCCAACCACAAGAGGGGACTCCCTTCCTCTGAGCTCTTTTATGTGCCTGGGCAGAAGCTGCATTTTGAAATCCACAGCAGCGGATTGTGGTCTAGGGGATGTTTTCCTAAATATCAAATGAACATGAGAAATGGTCCAAACAGCAAGATCAAACCTCCAGTAAGTTTTATCTGACCACATCTTCCTGTGGCCTTGAGGTTGATTCTCTGATAAGCCAACGTGATTATACTATTCCCACATGTGAAGAATTAAGGAAATGATTGCAACAGATTATGGATGCCACTGTTACTACAGAAAGCCATGACAACCTCCTTTTAAAAGGCACCTTCAATGTGACTTTACAGCACACATTTCATAACAGGGAGGTAATACCTAAAGTAAATCCAGGAAAGGGTGGTAGAGAAGTCAAGGGTCAGCAATGCTGGAGGCTTCAGTCCAGCAGAGGAGCCAAGTTTTTAACACACAGCGACTTGAGACAACTTTTAATACAAGCATAAGAGCGAAGGAGAAAAGAAGTCTGGAAATTGTGCAAAGCACATGGACGGAGACAGTGGCCACGGCTGATAGGAAACAGGACTGTGCCCTGCTAAGAGAGGATAAGGGAGAGAGTAAAGCAGAAAGAGACTCAGATTAAACTGTCATGGAAGTGATCCGAGGAGAATTTGCAGAATTTCATTCAGGGGTTCATTATTTTCCTTGGGTCTCTGTCTCTTCTGCTTTTCAACAGTGAATGCATCAAGAAATTTTTTACTAAGGCTAGCTATTCCGTAGTTTATTGTCACTTGAACCCAGGAGGATACAAATGGAATATCTGACCTGCCTCAGACACAGAAAGCATCTTAATAAAAGATGTTTGGAAAGCCTAAACTACATGCTCCCGCAGCTCAGTAGCTAGACAAGTCACACTGCCCAGGAAAGATACCAAGCACATAAAGGAGCCGAGTGATGGTCCAGAGGAAGGACATATGCTGACCAGTCAATATCCAAGCCCAGTTTACCATAAATCACATGAGATTTAAAGGTTGGTGCCTATCACAACAGCTTTGGCTGTTCAGAGTGCGAGCGGAGGCCTGAGTTGTGATGCTGTACATACATTTGTTGACATGGTAATCTACCTTGTAAAGAAGTGTAAGATTGCCTTTGCCGTCTGCTTTCTGAATTAACACAATGGTACTGATATATTGCCAAGTGGGTATCTCGTAAGCTAAAAGCACCAGCAAGAGCATTAAGCGGCCCTTTTCCTGCAGTTGTGCCTTGGAACAGAGGAAACATACCCTAGGTTAAAAACCAATCTGAATGTTTTTTTTTCTAAAACGGTTTTCCAGATAAATTTCAGAGATATATTAAGCACTGTAGATTGAAGCCGTTAAACATTTTCAGACACAGCCTGTGTCACTGGGTTCCTGCAATGCCAAGAAACCTTAGAGTGCTTCATAGCAGCAGTGTGTCCACACAGAAGGTCCAGCCCTTCAATCCAAGTAGTGATTTCTTGCATAAATGAGAACTGAATTAAGGACACAAGGCCAGTTTTGTTACATAATTGCAAAAGATCAGTAAGTTAAAAAAGAGCAGGCTCTGACCCTGTACCGTGGTTCAATAGACAATATTCCACAGTGCTCTTTATGGACTTTGTGTGGATTTTGGTTTTTAAGTGTTCTCCAGCCTTTCTCCTGGACTAGGACACAAACATGCTCAGCACTGTACAACCCTAGCACACAAAATCCTCCCATGCTCCTAAAAGTTTACAGATGAGGTACAAAACAAGAGACATGTGGGCAAGAAACATAAGGAAACAAGTGCAGTTATTTGTTAGCAGCAAGGCAAAGGAGAGAGAATGAGCTGGCTCTGCAGATATAGGCATCTCGTCCTGTGTGCAATCTAGCCTGCAGTTAACAGATGAAGTCCTGTTAAAGCCAGGGTAAGGTATTGAAGTTGTTTCTGAGTATCTCTAGGGCTTTGGGGGTTTTATTGTGGGGGGGAGGATTCTGCTGCTGTTTGAATTGGACAAGAAATTGGCCCCATATCAATATGCAGATTATAAACTGAATGACAGGCAAAATGATGCTATTCTACAGTTGCAGTCATTGAGCTGACAGCTAGACATCCATAAGGAGATTGCCAAGGGGCAGCAAGATTTTCGTTTGGACAGAAGGTGATGACCAAGATTAGAGAGGCATACCTTCAACTCATCAGCACAAAGATTAATGTTGTCTTTACAAGTGAGATTATCCTGGGAGAAGATACAGAAGATCATTTCGCACCCTCCAGAAGAATTATTTGTGGGGTAGGAGTCTAATTTTCAAAGTGAGTAAAATTACAAAAATCTGGCTTGTAGTGGTACAACCAGCTCAAAGAAAACTTGAGCAGAAGAGCAGCAGCTATCTTTCTTAACCCTCCCACTTATTTGCCCCACGATTTGTTTGAGCTAGTTCTTTATCGTGTTCTATATTGCAGCAGGTAGAGAGAATTCATATGACGCAAAAGGGAGGGTGTGTTTGTTTTGGAAAATGCTGTAGTAAATTCCATATTTAACATTACAATACCAAAAAAAAAAAAAAAAAAAAAAGTGCACTGCCCTTTCCAGTGAATAGCACTGTTGCCAAAATACGTCTCAGCGTATGAACTCACTCTCGGTCCTGATCGTCTTTCTTCCCTGCCACCTGCTGCCATTTTCCTCAGCACTGGGATGTACAGCTCTCCACCGTTCCATTGGGAAGGAGGAGACCTTTGGCATGTCCTATCCAGTGAGCACGTTATCAGTCAGGGCAGCAGCTCTTCCATGTGCAGCGCCTGATAGCACAGGGCACGAGCGATCCTTCATTGCAGAAAACCACGATATGTCGTCAAAGATCTTATCATCAAGGAGTTGTTTGCTCTTTGGAGCTGAAGTGTGCAGTTATCTTCAAATATTCAAGAGGCGTGTTGCCCACATCCCTTCAAACAAATGAAAACAGATGGAAACCTCAACGCGGGCAGAAGCACGCCTGCCAGAGTGGCTTTTTCTCATCCAGACGCACATGTTCAGCGTGGTGCTCTGGCAGCATTAAACAGTGGGTGGGCCACATGACTGGCTGCTACTACTTCAAAAGTTCGGATTATTTTTTTTTTTAGTTCAGGCTGAAGAAGCTCCCATTTTAAGGTCCCCAGATCGGTGCTACTCCCAGTGACACCCTGCAAAGCACAGCATCTTCTTTTCACAGAAAGAATGGGCCCTCTAGAAAATGGCAATAGAGTCCTTGCAGATGCTGAGAAACCTGGTTAAGATCCACACCATACACGTCTTAGGGCCTCTTGCAGGTATCTGTCCCATTGTTGTTGCATTCTGCATGTGGCATAAGAGGCAACTGGCTCAGGAGACTAGCAGGTTCAAAATATCCCATGTGTAAGCAGAGAGAAGACAAACAAAACTGCACTATAACTCTCTATGACTGGACAGGGGTCTGTCTCTCACCATTTAGTGATACTGAAGTCAGGACACGGTAAAATGGCATTTGTTCCACTGAGTTATAATGTTTCATCCAGAAATTTGCTATGTTAGCATCCAACTGAAGCATATAACTGCACTGTGGCCTAACGCTGCGGAGTGAGCAGTGCTCAGCTGCCAGGTGAACCTAGGGAGTGCCCAAATCCTACAGACTTCACATTAAAATGTGTCATAGAGCGAAGACGCCCTGGCAATGCAAGGGACATTGAGGTGGTTGTTTTGTGATTCATGCAGACATCCAGGTGTGTACAATACAGGAATTAAATGCAACCCTCCTCATCTGGTAGACTTTAACCCTGCACAGGTTGCACAAGACAGTACGAGGCCCAATGCAGTGCTGACCAAAATGGAACAGCTTGTGTCCATACAACTTATGGTAAATACATTGATACAGCCGTCAAAAATGTGTCTATGCCTTGTTGTAGGCATAACCAAGATCATAGAATCATAGAAACATGGAATGGTTTGGTTGGAAGGGACCTTCAAGACCATCCAGTTCCAACCCCCCTGCCACGCGCAGGGACACCTCCCACCAGACCAGGTTGCTCACAGCCCCATCCAACCTGGCCTTGAACGCTTCCAGGGATGAGGCAGCCACAGCTTCTCTGGGCAACCTCTGCCACTGCCTCACCACCCTCACCGGGAAGAATTTCTTCCTCATATCTCATCTAAACCTTCCCTCTTCCAGTTTAAAGCCATTGCCCCTTGTCCTATCACTCCAAACCCTTGTAAAAAGTCCCTCCTCAGCTTTCTTGTCGGCCCCTTTAGGTACTGGCAGGCTGCTCTAAGGTCTGCCTTCTCTTCTCCAGGCTGAACAACCCCAACTCTCTCAGCCTGCCTTCATACGAGAGGAGCTCCAGATCTCAGATCATCTTCTTGGCTTCCTCTGGACACTCCAACAGGTCCGTGTCCTTCTTGAGTTGGGGGCCCCAGAGTTGAAGGCAGTACTGCAGGGGGGGTCTCACCAGCACAGAGCAGAGAGGCAGAATCCCCCCCCTCAACCTGCTGGCCATGCTTTGGATGCAGCCCAGGACACGGTTGGCTTTCTGGGCTGCCAGCGCACATGGCAGGGTCATGGTGAACTTCTCATCAACCAGCACCTCCAAGTCCTTCTCTTCAGGGCAGCTCTTGATCCATTCTCCCCCAAGTCTGTATTTGTGCTTGGGATTGCCCTGACCCATGTGCAGGATCTTCCACTTGACTTTGTTCAACTTCATGAGGTTGCACGGGCCCACCTCTCCAGCTTGCCCAGGTCCCTCTGGATGGCATCCCTTCCCTCCAGTGTGTCGACCGTACCACACAGCTCAGTGTCATCGGCAAACTTGCCGAGGGTGCACTCCATCCACTGTCCATGTCGCTAACAAAGATGTTATACAGCACCAGTCCCAATACCGACCCCTGAGGAACACCTCTTGTCACAGCTCTCCACGTGGACATCGAGCCGTTGACCACAACACTTTGAGTGCGACCACCCAGCCAATTCCTTACCCACAGAGTGGACAATCCATCAAATCCATGTCTCTCCAATTTAGAGACAAAGATGTAGTGCAGGCTAGTGTCAAAACTGTCAGATGACTAACTCTGGTTCTGATTAACCGGATGGCTAAGTAGGATGGAGCTCTAATCATCTGTGAATCCATGAGATCATTAATATCTTTGATTACCAAGAACTGCCCAATATCCCAGACCAGCGCTGCAGGCTGCTTCCCTGCAGTCCTGTCAGCACCGCACCAGCTCACGTATGTTTGCAGGAGCTGTCATAACACATATCCCATGTCTTGTTTCCTTGATACAGTCCTCTGTAAATCAGTTAAATCAGTAAAATTCTTGTCTTTAACACATTTCTTTGGCTCCTTGTGTAGGTTGGAAGAACAAGCTGCGATACCACCTTTGCTTTGGACTCTCAAAGGTGCCTAAGGCAAGCAGGCACTTGACACACATTGTTTTTCTTTGGGCATACCTCGCACACCTTTGAAAGCCCCAGCTGTTGTGCTTTTCTGAGCAGATTTGTCCCCTTGGAAGTGTGACCATGCTAAAAAAGGCACTGGCATCACACCTCCCGCTGTCTCCCAGCCCAGGCTTGCAGTTCCCTTACACCGCTCAGTGAGAGCCAACCGCAGCGTTAGAGCAAGTTACTTTTTTTAATTACTCTGCTGGTCTGTACACATTGCAAAAGTATATCAGCACTGAGGTTTTAGTGGTAAGCTGGGAGAGGAGTTAACAGCGTGCTACTAGCACTATCTAACCTCAGTTGTTTTATCCCAACATGGCTGTGGTTTGGTCTTCAAACAAGCCGAAAGATAAGCAAATATCTGATGTGACCCCTCTTGCATCATGTATATTTTATGAAAGCAAACAGCAGTGCATAATGTCGTGATTCATACCTCACTGATGAATACTCACCAGAGTAATCACTACACCAGAACAGGTGTTGTAAGTGCTTTTATTCCTCCCCAAAACGAACAACAAATATGAACAGCCATGAGGGAATCCCGTGCAGAGATTGCTGGGGGCAGAGAGCAAGTGTCCACTCTCCCTGCAGCCAAAATAGCATCCAGAGGACCCTGGACTGGTTTTGCTCCAGTTCTCACAGGCAGGTAACCAGACAAAAGACAGGTAAAGGGTAGACCTAGGAGAAGCCAGCTTTTCTGATTCCTGTTCCCTGTTTAACAGGGGCACCCTATCTTCCTTGTCACTAGCACCCCGGAATTACAGTTCCATAATTGTTCATTTGGTCTCATCTTAAAACAATGTGCGGGCTACACAAACAGGAGAATCTTATTTCAGAGAAGCATCTCATTGCAAAGGCATCCTGAAAAGAGCAGAAAAAGGCAAAAAAACATCATTCACGTCATAAGTGGAATCACACAAGTCCAAACCTAAAAACAATTGCACATGGTTCTCAGCCCCCTTGAGACCTGACATTTAAATCTCATCTATATTTCCTGCAACTCTTACAAGAGCTTCTTAAAATTACACTCGTCTGCAGCTAAGCTATGAAGCACCATATCCAAGGCATATACACCAAGAATCTTAAACCAACTACTCATTAGTATTCGCTATTTTAAATAATTTTAATCTAAGAAATGAAAATTTGAGTAAGAGACACACTGAGCCAAGGTTACTAATATGATTTTTAAAAGCTTGCATTCAGGTCTTAATACATCTGGAGGAGAACTGTAAGGCAGAAATGAAACACCGTTTTGTTTTGAGATGGACTTTCAGGATCCTAAGGTCCTGAAATGCCACTGAAATCCACTAAACAGGTCACATTTCTTTTTTAAACATTATAGGATTTTAAATTATGTGCAGTTTAAGAAGGAGTAGTACACTTACAGTGCCAGTGCTTTTCCCTTAAAAGCTTATCCTGAATAAATGAAATTTGTAACACAGAAAGGATTTGCCAAAGAAAAGCTCCTTAAGACTTCAATAATAAAAATGTTGAGCAATTCTTAAGTCTGTTCTTAAGTTAGATGGCTTAGAACGAACACAGGAGACGTGTACATGTTAATAAGCACAGCTGTCTAGATATAGGGGTAGGCACCGCAAGTTCGCGAACTGCCACCCTCTCACCTGCTAACCTGTGGGCTCTGCACTGCATTTTTGGTCCTTTGGAAACAACTGGAGATCAGTGTCAATTCCTTCTTTTGTTTCAACTTTTTCAGATCTATCGCAGTACCACAGTATTAGTCCATCGTTCTGCGAAGCTGTATTATCATTTCCTTTCATTCTGCCATGAATAATTTGGTTCATTAGTCCTAGTTCTCTCCCAAGTGAATACTCTGCAAAATCAGAAACAAACCCTTTTCCCACTCTCCACTAGCGTGCTCCTTGAGCGCTCTGCTAGTCCAACCCCACGGACATCTTTCGGAAATGAGTTGGGATGAACTAGCTCTGCTGTGAGTTGCATTACTGAAAAATATAATGGCATGCTTACATTTGCAGCTGCTTTGGATAAGAGTTTAGCACACAAATTATCCCTTCAGGAAGTAGAAATCACCTCCTGTGCCCAATTTGTGGCATACAACATACCTTTTGTGGTTACAGAAGAGAGTGAGCAGAAAAACTCGCACTGGTGAGGCTACCATCTGGCAGTTTCTGAGTATAAAAACATAGAAAGAAATGGCAATTCTGTACGGGAACTCAGATAATCCATCCCAATGTCTACCCTCTGACAGCAGTCAGGACAGATGCTGAAGGGAAAAGCACAAGACAGAGAACAAGCATGATGGTCTTGTTCCAGTTTGCATCCAGACCATCGGCTCTGTCCTTGTCTCAACCCTTTTGGAAACCGTTTCTCCTTTTGGCCTCCAGGACATCTTGTGGCAATAAGCTCAATAAACCAATTACGCACTGCTGTGAAAAACTTTTCCCTTTTGTTTTTTGCTTTATAATCCCACTAGGCACCCCCCACTGCTTGTGTTTTGAGAAAGAATGTTTAATCTTTCCCATGCCTTCCCCATGCTGTTCAGGATTTTATAGTCTCCTACCATAACCCTTTCCTATCCCATTTTTCTGTTTTCCCAAACTTATGAAAACTGGTATGTTTAAACTTACTTTCTGCAGGGATCATTTCAGTCTCTGCTCTTCTCTTTACCTTGGCTGGTTTTGCTGTATTCAAGAAGTGATAACCAAAGAAGCGTGTGTTGTATTATTTATATTATATTGCATTATATTATATTATACTATACTATACTATGCTATATTATTCCTGTCTAAAAGCAGGTATACTCATGAGTTATACAGAGGCTGAAAAATGCTCTGTTCATTCCCTGTCCCTCTCCCAGTAATTTGGAATAGCCTATTTGACTTTTTGACTGCTGCTGAGCAGTGAACCAGTATTTTCATATACCATAACCCAACAGTCACAAGGTGACATCAGTATCCTGAAGGCAGTCAAATCCCCAATTTAAATAACCCATCAACTTCAACGTGTCTCAACCAAAGAACAAACGTGCAACAGAGTGAATCTGTTCCTGAAGAAAGGGCCGAAATATGGCCTGAGCATCTCTTAGCTCCTATTCAAACAGCTCATCTTAGAAAGTAAGTGGAAGAACAGCTATTTTGCATAGAACTGAATTTAACCCCAAAGAGTTTGAATTGCCAGCCAGTTCTAGTTGGCATGAATTCAGCAAGAAGGACTCTGATTCTTTTACTTGACCTTAAAAGGTCAGAAAGAGTGCACATTTGCCAGATACAAATGCTTTTTGCTCTTTCTGACCATAAACAAACTGTTCTAGGAAAGGAGGAAGCATTCCCTACCTCCACTTTTTTTGTTCCCGATGGCTTTCTGCAGATCTGCATGGCTCTTGAACACAGAAATTACACTGCAAAGCATAGACATGTATTGTCTGGGAGGGGCACTAAGATGAATTAATTCAATCAATAAAATATTTCAATCTCAGCTCAGTTGTATGCATTGTGATAGGGAGATGAACATTTGGAAGCGGACCCTAAAATAGTCTTAAAATTACACATACTTCATACTATAACTTGTATTTTAGCTATTAAAACATATTAAGAATTATTAAAGCAAGTCAAAATATGCATTTGTAGAATTTATAAGCTTTCTGTTTAAGAATATTATGTACAAATTAGAGTAACTGACAAAAAACAACTTCTAATGACTGCCTCAAATCAAAGCAGTCTTGCTCTTGGTTGGAACTTCAATGTGCTTTCAAATATAACGAATCAATGAATCACAGCCCAGGTTATAGGTTTTATTTAAAAGGCTGGCACCTGGGGAAAGCCACCCAGCAAACTCTGATACTGCGCTACACAAAAGCAGCCCATCGTTTCTGCGGAATGTTTCTGCTGTGAAAAAGTGCATCACATACTCAGAAGTGATCATTTGTGCGAAAACCAAGACTAATGCTTCTGAAACCCTCATGATTATTGCATACACTCTTCTCTTTCCCATATACCTCACGAACACATCTGCATCTCTCTTAGTATGGAGAACTGGTCTGTGCTCCTGTGCTGCCTGTGTTTTCAGCACAGTGATTGATTGATTGATTGATTGATTGATTCTTTCTTTCTTTCCCTTTCTTTCTTTCTTTCTTTCCCTTTCTTTTTCTTTCTTTCCCTTTCTTTTTTTCCCTTTTTCTTTCTTACTTTCTTTCTTGTCTTTCTTTCTTTCCCTTTCTTTTTCTCTCTTTCCGTTTCTTTCTCTTTCTTTCTTTCTCTTTCTTTCTTTCCTTCCTTCTTTTTCCTTTTATCTCTTTCTCTCTTTCTCCCTTTCTCTCTTTCTCTATTCCTCCCACCTCTGACAGACTAGAGTCACAGAATCACACAGAATAAGTGAGGTTGGAAGAGACCTCTGGGATCATCGAGTCCAACCTTTGCCCTAACACCCCCATGTCAACTAGGCCATGGCACCAAGTGCCACATCCAGTCTTTTCTTAAACCCCTCCAGGGATGGTGACTCCACCACCTCCCTGGGCAGCCCATTCCAACACCTAATGACCCTTTCTGTCAAGAAATGCCTCCTCATTTCTAGCCTGAACCTCCTCTGGTGCAGTTTCAGACTGTGCCCTCTTGTCTTATCACTGGTTGCCTGGGAGAAGAGACCGACCCCAACTTCACTACCCCCTCCTTTCAGGTCACTGTAGAGGGTGATCAGGTCTCCCCTCAGCCTCCTCTTCTCCAGGTCAGGGTGCACCTTTCGGCACTGCCAGGTTCTTTGGCACAAGGCAGTTCCCAAGTCATCACCTAGGGGTGGATCCAGACTACCAAATCTAGACTGACTTGAAACACCCCAAAACCTCCAGGTTTTAGACTCAGAGCCTTTATTTGAATCGATCGCTGTCACACCCTTCTACATCTGAAGGATGCTCTAATATCTCTGTGGGCATCTGTGGTTCCTCATGCCTTTTCACTGTCCACATGGCCCTGCACATATTGCACATGAAGTGAGAACTTAAGTGACATAAGGCAGAGCTATTCTGCTGGCTTTGGCATCACACCCTCTCCTTCTAGTGAAAACATTTGACTAGTACTTTTTTGTAAAAGACTGATCATTTCTTATGCACATCACCAAGTCCTCACCACCTCACCACCAAGCTGTATGTGTCAACAGAGGGGAGAAAAACGAAGGGCTCTTTGTGCATTTATTGTTCTGCTGATGGGTGACAAAAATAAAGCAAAATATTCCTGAATACTCTCACACAAGATTTACAAGACAACAGTAATTGCCTGAGGATAATAATTAAACAAGGCCACAAAACTTTTGGGGATAGAAGACTGTCACAGCTTGTCTTTAATTTTGCTCATGATCTTGCATAGTTTTGTTAACTAAATGTGCTATTGGTTTAGGAATCTCTGATTTGGCATTAATTTGGGAATTGTGGAAAAGTAAAAATCATCAGAGCCACAGCAGATGTGGCTGAATAGCTCAAGTCACAGGCTGCAAAAAAAATTGGTATTTCTTACTGAATTCCACCCAGCAAGAACAAGAGCCCATCCCGACACACAGAAGAGAGCGAGCTCCCATCGCAGATGAACAAGAGAGTGAAAAAACAAGTAATAGCCTGCACTCGGCCCAAGTTATTCCACAGGCAGCAAAATTAACAGACTCCCATTTCCTGTGGGTCTGCACCCACCATTCCCAGCAGCTCGGTGCCCGCCCTGGGCAGGGGGAACGGCCCCACTGGGTTTGAAGCAGCCGGGCTCTGCGGCGGCAGCATCCCTGGGAGCGGCTGGAGGGGTGCGGGTAGAGGCAGCGTGGCTGGAGGGTTGCACCCCCTGAGCCCCCAGCAGCTTTTCTAGCCCTTTGAGGAGCAGCCACAACCTCAGTTTAGTGCCTTTGGTCCCCTCTCCCAACCTGTGAGCTGACTCTGCCCACTTGCAGCCCACTGCAACCCCACAGGTACCCCAAAAGGGGCCCCCATCAGCCCCGAAACACCTAATTTAGCTTACCAAGTCTGGTTGCAACCACACAAACCTTATCTGACCTCCCCTGGCCAACAGCCCCACAACGACTCAGTGCAAAACCTGCAATCCTTCATGGAGGGAAAATAACTTAATTCATTTCTGGTACAAAAATAAAATGAATACAACATTGTTGGCAAATCAGTTGTCATTTACCTCCCACGGGATTACACTATATTCTGAAGGGTGTGTTGACATTTAAGAGGAAATTGTATGTATATACGTGTGTGTGTACATATTGTACACACACACATCTCACTACGAGCGCTGTTTCTCAGAGCATCATCTATAGGAATGACAGCATTTTGTTTAACTGTGGCAAACCAAGCCACCATAGCACAGTTTTCTTACAGGAGATAGCCAGGATTTTAGTATTTCATTCATTTCTGGTAATACAACCAAGATACTACACCTCGGAGCTGCCCACGGTCTCTGCTTGGTGCAGAGCTCAAAGCTTCTGTTTGTGGAATAAGCTTCTAGCTTGCATGGAAAAAATGGTTCTTCTGATTATCGTAAAGAAAATTTGAGTTTAGTACAGCTGGAAACCAGAAGGCATGTAAAACACTAACAGCACAGCTTTTTTTCAGGTAATCTTAGCTTTTTCAGGCCAACTTTATGATGGCAGGAAGAGGCAGATGTCAGGCTCTTAGGTGACAGTGAAGCCGCTCTCTGAAGAGGTTTTCAGCAATATTGGCTTTTCTAGAAAGACCTCCAAGCAGCGCTCATTTTCTCTGGTCCAGCAGCCCGCAGGAGATGGCAGAAGAGCAGAGCCTGATCTATCACGCAGCCCTTGATGGCAGAGGCCAGCCCGGCGGTGCCTCGTCGCAGGGAGAAGGGAGAAGTCAGGGTACCAGGGCATGGAGGGGTTTCCCTCATCGGGCTGGCAGCAGCAGAAAGGAGCCAGGCAACCATCATCCCATGGAAAGCTACACGCTCACTTGTCTTTTTTTTTTTTTTTCTTTTTTTGTTGAGAACAGCATGGTACCACCAAGGCATTGCTGTGCTTCAGGGGGCTGGAAGAGGTTTCGTGTACTGCAGAGAACCGGTGCCCTCAGGGCTTTGCACCAGTGCTGAGGGAGCTCAGGCATCACTTTGGGATTTGAGATGCTTGCGAAGTGCTGGGCCAGGGCACTAGTGACTTTTCCAGATGCAAGGCAGTAGGTCTGCAGCCAGGAACAACACGCTCATCGCCAGGACAGGGACATTTTGCACACCTGATCTGTGCTACCAGGCTGTTAGCATGCTACAGAATTAACCATCACCAACTCCGGAGGTAAAAGAACCCCTCAATGGCATTTCTTTATATATAAAACCAAAGTTAAAATTAATAAAATATAGGAATCAGTTACACTTTACATACCATTAGGTTTTAAAATGCTGAGGAGCCCAGCAGTGGCATTTTTAGGCGGTGTTTGAGGCTGTCAGGGGCTCTGAGAGTTACTATTCACCTGCTATCAGGTCCTCCGCTCCCTGGTATTGGGCTTTACTCGGCACTAGGAACATCCCAGCTCTGCAGATGTGAACCACGGTGTTAATATAACATGCTATCTAGCCTTCGTCTTGATGACCAAAAAGCATAGGGGCATTGGTGACAAGAGCAATAATACATTTGTACAATTGTATTAGGGGAAAGGTGATTTATTGCAAGGCAATCTTTGAGGGAGACATTATTTAAAAAGAAGACGTCAGAAGAAATACACGTCTAAATACAAACGCAAATGAAATGCACAGTTATCACTCAGAAGATCTGAATCTTGCCAACAAGTGAAACCACAATAAATGGCTAATAAAAACGAATCTCTGTAAAGCATAAAAAAAAATGTACATTACCATTATGTTGTGGTTAATTCTCAGACAATACTGCAAAATAAGAGTGAAGTGTTACTTCCTGTCATTTAAAGGAAAAGAAACCCAAACACCAAGAATTCTTCAAGCTCAGGAATGCAGACATACATCATGTCTGCAAGTATCATAAAAAGATCAAATGTAATATTTTCTTTCAGTGCAGACAACTGCTTTGAGATTTTCCATTCAGACAGCCTTGAAAACTGCCTCCAGCGTTTGCCAATTACTACTGACAAATACCATTTGGTAGTGAGTGATGATTTAAGTGAAATAAAACAGTGAAGAAAACATGAACATGATGAAAGGATTTTTTTTCTCCCTCTGAAGTGACTGTAAGTTATATATTCACAAGGTAGGGTTTACGCTTCCTGCCACTGACAAATTCCATGTGATGTTGAGCGCAGAGGTGAAGTTTGTTTGACAGTAGTAGGAAAGGAAGACAAAACTCGTTTTCATGTTCTTTTAAGCAGTCAGATATTTTCTAGCTATAAACAAAGGAGGAGTTGCTAGTACCTCTGTTCTACATCATTCTTCGTAAAATAAGTGCACTAATGGAGAGAATGATTCTCTAATATTGAAGTGGTCAGAGTGCAAAGAGGACGTGCAGCGGAGCTTTCTGTCAGCGGCACTTGATTTACCTACGAGTTGCAACCTGCGACCAGTAACAACCAGCATATACCATATTTTTTAAAATGTTTATCAGTCATGGAGAGCTTTGAGACAAGTAAAAATAGCTCAAGTTATACGACTGGAAGAGGTGTTTAAAGAATGATTGAAATAACTGACTATTAGTCCTCTTTCGACCTTTTCTCCTTTCAAACGCAGGATTGTGGTGCATTTAGCTCTACATTTACTACCTAAGACCGTCAAGAGTGTTTGTTTCGGGTCCTTGTATACCTGCTCGCCGCACCGTCTCTAACTCTACCCCCCACCAAAGTTTAGGAGGGAGGAAGCGTGGCACAGAGACCCCAAAGCCCAGACCCTCAGAGCCATCCCTCAGGATCTCAGCCCAGCCTGGGCTCCCACAGCCTCACAACCCTGTTGCCTCTTGCCCCTAGGACACCAAGTTACCAGAAATTTGCCTTTTCCTCTCAAGGGGAGTAGCATCTTTTTCTAACTAGTAAAACACTGCGTAGTTGCAGCAGCTGTTTTCTGAATTATCCAATTATCTCACATTTTCCCCCCTACTTGACATTCAACAGTTGCATCTTGTTATTGACTTAGATTCAAATCTTACTTTCATCTCGACCCAGTGGGGAAAGCAGGGGGGAAACTCCAAAGAATGTGGGTACATTAAGAACATTTTTCACGCTGTTTCATTTTGCAACGGTCTGGGGTTTCTTTGTTTCACAATCCTCTGCACGTTTTCTTTAACAAAATAATTTTATTTTGAAATTAGGAATTATTAACCCATTGTTTTTCCAGTGCTGCTTCTCTTTTTTTTTTCTTTTTAAGGTGAGGGGGGGATAGTTTCTCCTCATGAGGTGATTCTCCCAAGAATTTTGAGAAATACGTTAATAAAAATAATCAATGTTGTGATATGAGTTTCCACCTGCTTTTGATGTTACAGCTCAAAACTTCAGCAGGGATATTTATTCCTTCAGACTTCAGGAAAGGACTCCTGCCTCAGGCTCCCTGATTATTCTCAGGGAGGCATAAACCAGGGACTCACTTGCCAACAAGCCCCACGACCTTTGCGGTGGCTTTATTGTGCGCGTGTAGCTTGCTTTATAAGGCCCAGGTGGCCAGAGCATGTAGAGGTGACAGCTATCAGACTGTGCACGGGGATAGATCGATTGCCTGGCACACAATATGTTAAGGCCAGCTTGTGCGGGTCTCATTGGACATAAAAACCCCCTTTCTACGCTGCTGAACTGCAGAGATGCGGCTGGTCGGGCACACACCAGTCACTGCTGTGCCAAAGGAGGTCTCTGCCTTCTGGAAGTCCCAGAGTAAGAACCAAATTTTGCATTTTGCACCTGAACAACACTCTTTTCACTAACAAGTCAGGGGTATGGCAGCCTAACCATGGCACTTCAGCTGTGCCAGGTGCCGTTCCTCTGTGGCTTTGCCTCTGTGCTTGCACCAGAGGAGACTAAGAGTTACCTCGAGAGAGAGCAGAATGAGTGGTGCAAACCCTGTGACCGTGAGACTTCCACTCACGCTGCAGGACGTCATCCCGGTCACGACTCAAGTGTAATGCACGTCAAGAGAGCCAAGGCCGGGGTATACGTCTGCTGACAGACTGAGCGGTACCATACCTGGCCATCGCTTACCCCGTCCAGCCCCATTACACCCCGGTGCTTCCAGTGCGAAGAGTAGGTTGGAAAAGGACTCGCCCTCTCTGATCCTCCTACCAGGCTGTAGTAACCCCCCTGTAATTGCAAGGCATTTTGTTCTTTTCTTGGAAAAAAAAAAGAAAATAAAGCTTGAACCCACATAAACCATTTCTGTCAGCAAGTTTTGGACTACAACTATGCCTAATGAAGCCCTGAGGCCAGATATCAAAGGCAAGGTGTAACTCCGTTCGAGCCAAGTGGAATTAAATCAGCATAAAATAGACATGGGATGAACTGATTTTTCACAGTTTTTGCTGGAAGCAGCCAGGGACAGAGACAATGTTCAGTCTCCTGGGGTTCAGATCAGACTGATCTGCTGTGCTTCCCAGGGCCTGTGCCAAGCACATGTGGTTTTCTCCCTGTGTCTAGAAAGGGAACGGCCGTTCCTATGGACAGGGACTTCTTTGGAGGAGTACAACCATCCATCATTGCTGTCATCTCCAATACAGTTAAGCTCAAGGTTGGGTTCAAAGTTTCTGACTTTCTGTTGTGATTTTAGCCTGGATGCATGAGAAAACAAATCTCTGTATATCTGAATATGCTGCTCTCCCCCTCCACTCTCACACATTTTCTGAACACATTAGCCAATTTCTATCAAATGTGACACAAAAGAGCACTCTCAAACAGCAGACCTAAGGTGTCTTTGTGAATGCTGCTGTTGGCCGTGTGCTGAAAGCCCAGCTCTCTGACCATCCCCACTGTCTTAGCCTTGGAGCATATTCAAAGGGGTGATCATGAGAGCACCCCATTTAAAATGCCAGAGGAAATGTGGGGACTGCTCGTTGCTTTCTGTTCCCTCAAATGCACATTCCCTACCTCACTAGACAGCTCCACACCCAAGAGCATCCCAGCCAGAGCAGCTCACATCCTCCAACTCCTATTCCATACAACACGGCAACCCCACCAGTGAAGTGATGGTGGGACACATTACATGTTTCCCTGTGACAGAGAAGCTGACTACACTGCGGTACCAGAAGTCTGACATGAGAGATTTCCCACCTGGTAACACTGAGGGATCCACGCCCATCTCCATCTGTGCATGACAGCACGGAGCAGCGAGACACCCGGATGGACCAGCACAACCAAAAGTTTCCCTCCATCAGTGCAGCTCTGACACAAACACTGATCTTTCTCGCCTGTCCTTCAGCCTAAGGCCCCTGCTCTAATACTGCAGAAAAAATGCCAAACCAGGATTATACAACCAACTAAACCAAACAGCCCTGCTCTTATGAAGCTAGGATAGCACTGGCTAGCCACAGTACGGCACACACAGACACATGCATACGTACTTGCTTGATGCTATAAACTTTTCTGAGGGTTACTGTCCAGACTGCATGTTTATCTCTCTTGCCTTCCCACCTCCTTCCCACTCTGCACAGAAATGGCCACCCTGAGGACCACACCATTTTTCTGACGGAACAGCAGGACTGTCCAGTTATCTACATGAACTTACAGGCAGAGAGAAGCCAAAGACGTGTGTGTGCTCTTTATTAGCGTACAAAACATCCCCTCTCCAGTGGCATCACTCTGTCCGTGCTATCCTAGCCCACCCTTCCCCTTCCACCTTCGCAGCCCAGCCCACACTGCACTCTGAGCAGGACTTTAGGAGTCTCCCATGACTTACACAGTGTTTTCCCACTCCTGAGCCAGGGACCGGTTAGCCCAGCATCTAAGTACTCATCGGAACAAGTTCAGAGCAGCATGAGTCATCTTGGGATGGCATGGTCCCTTCTGATCTCTCGCCAACATCCTCTGTAGGCCAGCCCACCCACACCAAGTATCTCTGTCCACGCAAAGTTCATCGCATGGGAAGGACACACAAATTCACTGGCACTTTCTTGCTGCAAAAAGGGCTGGCTTCTTATGGATAGAGATACAGGGTCTGGATGCCAGCCCAGGCAGGGTGGTACAGACAAGCATGGCACCAGCCTCATGCTGAGAATGTCCTTCTGTCCTCTCCATCATTATCGTTGCTTGCCAAGGGTCAAAAGAGCCAAACTGCCACTGCCAGCTCCTTCCAGAACAGCCCCAGCAGGAGGGAGCTACTAAAATAGCACATCCAGTGCCTGTTGGATGTATCTGCAAGGGGTACAGTGCTCATCTAACAATTCCTCCAGCCCAACTCTGGCATTTTAGTGGAAAGGTAAAGCACTGGACACAGCTGGCACTGCCAGACTTGGAACAAGTACAGGTGTATGTAAAGAGGAAAAACATTCTTACATTAAAAGTGCACTGCAAATACCTGCCTCCTGCCATGCACAGGGTGGTACCAGAGCCCAACCCACTTCAGTGCTCTCGAGATTGGCATGTCACAGTATGGTCCAGCACTGAAGGCAGGGGGAAAGAGCTAAGGAACAGGAGCGAGGGCTTCAGGAGAAAACAGTACCTTTGCAAGCAGCAGTTCTCTCCACTCTTCCTCTTTTTAGCTGTAGGGCAACTGGGATGATCTGAAGGGGCTGTAAGGACATGCAGAGTAGACACACACTGGCTGCTTCAGAAGCCCTTGGAAAACTGTGCAAGGCAACAAACACGCATCAAAAGTAATAAGCAGACACAAGACATGAAAACGGGCAGTGAAGACATGCCCAGAAAACGAAAGGGTCAAACATCAGCTTATTACTATTAGACATTAGAGACCTGACACAAGGTAGAGTCCACAAAATCACCATACACGGAGGAAACCCCAGAATCACAGCCTGGTCGGGGCTGGCAGGGACTTCTGGAGATCACCCAGTCCAACCCCCCTGCCAAAGCAGGGTCACCTACACCAAGCTGCACAGGATCACATCCAGGTGGGTTTTGAATATCTCCAGAGAAGGAGACTCCACACCCTCTCTGGGCAGCCTGTGCTAGGGCTCTGCCACCCTCACAGTACACAAGTTCTCCCTCATGTTCAGATGGAGCTTCCTGAGGTTCAGTTTGTGCCCGTTGCCCCTTAACCTGTCGCTGGGCACCACTGGAAAGAGTCTGGCCCCGTCCCCTTGACACCGACCCTTAAGGTATTTATAAGCATTGATGAGATCCCCTCTCAGTCTTCTCTTCTCCAGGTTGAACAGACCCAGTGCCCTCAGCCTTTCCTCATCAGGGAGATGCTCCAGGCCCCTCCTCATCTTCGTTGCCCTCCGCTGGACTCTCTCCAGTAGTTCCTTGTCTGTCTTGAACTGGGGAGCCCAGCACTGGACCCAGCACTCCAGACGTGGCCTCACCAGGGCAGAGGAGAGGGGGAGGAGAACCTCCCTCGACCTGCTGGCCACACTCTTCCCCATGCATCCCAAGACACCATTGGCCTTCTTGGCCACGAGGGCACATTGCTGGCTCACAGGAAATTTCAATGTTTCAATCAGAGTTCAATCAGCCACATCAAAGGACTTTATTGGAAGTGATCTGCGCAAAAGATGAATCTGGCCTCTAATGTCTGAAGAAAAAACACAGGAGCAGGCAGTTCTCCATTGCAGCCCCGCTAGCTAAACCATTAGCGTCAAGTTAGCATAACAAAGATGATTTGAACTATTAGTTGTGTCTCGGGTGACAGTTTCGGGGAAGAATGACATGATTCAACTTCAGAGAGGAGCAACTCCAACAAAGTTAAAACACAACACCGCTGAGAAAAGAGAAAAGATTACAAAGCTTCCAATTTCACTTGAAACCAGCAGAAAAGAAACCTACACTTTCAACCACTTATCTAATATCAACCATGGTGTATCATTGAAGACAACATTTTTACTACTAAAAATATAATACACTAAATAGGATTATAATGGCACCTGGATGTACTGTGATTTCTTATTTCCCCATAGTACAGCTGCATCATCTAGTGGACAACAGAGAGACTGCATTAGTTTTACACTAGTTTTACACATTTTAGTTTGGGTTTCATTGAGTATCTTTGCTTTTCCACCGAATATAGCTCATCACAGTGCTTTCTAAAACTTAATTCTGAAACTACAGATATCCACTAAAACGTTCAGTGGAATTTTTTTTTCTTTCCACTCCAACCTGCAGCAGACTGATGCCACCTAAGCCTTGCTAGATATGGATAAAATCAAGTTCCTGTAGCTGAATTCAGCCACCCAGCTGTGATTTCCCTGCTTTTGTACTGAAATAATAAAAATAATGAATTTCACATGGTTCAGAGCCAACAGCTGGTCCAAACTGAGGGAAAATTTGTAAATCTTTTAACAACTTTAGTTAGTATTTATTGTGTAAAGAAACCCCTAAAATTCTGTTGAGACAATTTCCCTCTGTCTTAGAGTTCATTATCTTCATCACTGAAGTCACGGATGCACTGAGTGCAAACACACACTTCAAATTATGCCAAAGTTTGGTATTCTTTACCTTCTCGGTGGAGAGGGGCTACATACCCTGGGAGACATTTTTAAAAGCTCTTTCTTTGGGAATGTCATCTTTGAAATGTTTTCATAGCGTACCTAAAAGCTTTAATTATCAGGGTATGAGAGTTGATACTCCCTTGTCTTGTCCTGAAACAGACAGGTCTAAAGGCACTTAGCAATGATGGATGATCTCCACACATTACAGCTGAACAAAACTGTAAACTAGAAGCCGCTCTTTGTAGAAGATCAAAGAAAATCCATGCCATATTTACATGAATTGACACAGGAAAGATATTGTCATGAGGTTTCATGTTTATCATTTTTCAGTGACTCCAGACTACACTAAATCAACTCCCCCCTCAAAAAAAAAATCAAGCTGTGCTATTTCTGTCTCACGCTCTTATCACAAGACATAAAGCTTCTCTCATTGCACCTACCCAAACCCAGTGTCTTCACCACAGTCACAGAATGCATTCCTCCTTTAGCTCTCTCTCAGTAACACTGCACAAGCTGGAAGAGAATCTAGCTCACTGCCATGGTCTACACCAGGTTTGTACGGCTAACGGTAAAAAGCTGGGGTTTATTCCTACTAAGATTTGCAGATAAGATCTGAAAGGAAATCTATATAAAGAGGGAAATAAAGTATGCCTTTCCACACTAAGATCACAGCTAAATCCCTTCTTAGACTAACAGAGAGCCAGAGTCAAATGTTAACAGCACGTCACTAAAGCCAAGCGATTAAGATGTTTGCAGCCCAGAGGGGCTCTAGTTAAAGTAAAGGCTGAGAGTAAGCATCTTCACTCTTTGAAAACTTGATTTAGTGTTCTGTAAGACAGCTGGAGAGCACTCCCCGTGCAGTTACTTCCTCAGCCCAGCTTAGGATGCCCTGTCTCGCACAGAGTTTAGGATTGATTCAAAAAAGAATTTAAGCTTTTGCTGACTAGGCATATATATATATAAAAATGCTGATTCATGAGCTGTGTTACACTGGTTTATTCCTGTTAAAAATCCATTGCTATTGATGCATGTTACCAAAGCACTAGTTCCAGTTCCACAGTCTATTCAGGCAGGATTTTGCCTTTGACATTAAACACACGTGGCTCTATTCAGAACACTTGCTACAGTGCTTACGGTAAAGCTGGGGCTTACCGCTGTGCTTACACGCAAGACACAGGCAAGCAATTCATAATTCACAGTGCCTGCTCTCCTGCACTGCCAGATCCCCTTCCTACACTCCCCGGAGGGTGCGTAGGAGTTACAGAAGCAGAGCCCACATTCAAACCACCTGGTATAAATGCATAGTCTGTAGTGCAATACTGAAGCAAACAAACTTCTATCAAACCAGTCTCCATCTTGCCAGACACACTGTATAGAAGTTGTTCTTAAAAGAGCTATCTCCAGAAAAAAGAAAAAAAAAAAAACAACTAATCAACCAACCATCCTTATCTTCTTTAACTCTGGTACCTTCTCATTATAAAATTATAAAATGAGAACACATCTGTTCTTAGAGAATGAAAAAGTTTTTATTAAAAGGAAGAAAGAGGTCAAACAGTTCAACTGTAATCACCAAAACTGCAGGACATATTCAAAGCAAGGATCGCTCTAGCCCAGTACCCTGTGTCCCACAGTGTCCACCAACACCTTAAAAGAGCAAGCCCAGGCCAAGCATACACAACAATTGCCATCATTATCCTCCGAACCTTCAAGTATTTTGAGGTCAGGAGACTATGTAAGACCAAGCTTGTCTGTCTGGCTGCTAACTGCGAACAACTCTGTCTTCCATCTCCATGTGCTCTGCACCCGCATCAGCTTCTGTATCCATGTTCCATAGTAACATCAATGGATTTGTTACCACATGCCGTTAGTTTTGAACCTGACTTCTTCAAGCTTCCTTTGAAAGCCCTTACTTCTTGCACTGTGAATGCTCCATCACCATCCACCCTCCTCATGTCACTCATGACTTCTGTAGACTTTTTGGCAAATCTAATCAAAATAAACAGGCAAGAGACACAGGGTCAGGGTCTCAGCCCCGCTTATCTCTGCTGTAGCCAGGTCCAGTGGTACAGAAGGACCCTTACGCGAGCTGATGAGAATTGCCCTCAGTGAGATTCATAGAGCTCGTATTCCCAAATCCAGACAGTCATCTCACCCCAGGAGGTAGGTCAGAATGGGACTGACTAGCGTATAAAATACAGTACTGAGTGATTTGCAGGGGTTAAAACAACAGTTTAGGCAAATATGAAAGTTAAGTTGGCCCAAAGGATGTAATAAATGTGCTTTTAGCTCCAGAAAACACTTCACTTCCTCTCCCAACGCATTCACCCTGCCCTCTGCTCTGAAATGTAAAGTAACCAAACACCATCAGCATCTTCAGGTGAACAATACAGAAAGTTTGAGAGTACAAAAGAGTCAGTGTATTAGGGTACACACAGCAGAAAAAAAAGCTTATTTTCAGAATTTCATAATCCTAGGAAGAGGTTATGAAGATGGCACCTCAAAACCAAGAACTTTTGGGTTTGGAAACTGAGTAACAGCAGTTATACTTCTTGGTTCCCCCAGTCTTTTGAACCTAAATCAATACATCCCTCTAGGTAAGGAAGGATGCTTCTCGGAGCTCCAGCCATCAAGACATTTTGTGTCCTAAATAGACTCAGGCAGAAAGAAAAAAAAAAGCAGTGAAAATCCCTGGAATCCTCAAATCCAAGCAAATTTACACAATAACACTCTTGTTCACATGGTAATAAAGTCTGAAAGTGCATTTGAGCTTGAATACTTAACAGTTTTCACTTGTTACATTTTTTTCCTTTAATTATATCATTTGCTAGTATGCCTTTACTGCTGTATACAATTTCATTTATTTCAAAAATAGAGAAGTCTTGTAGAAAATGAAGCAATATGTTTACAAAAATAAACACTTTTTAAAAACACAGTTCTTAAAAAAAATGCTAAAAACAGTAATGAAAAATTTGATGAAATGTGATTCCCCACAAAATGGAAAATAATCACAGCAAAATCACAATTATAAATGAAGTTTATACAGCTTAAATAAGGGTCCTGCCCTGAAACGCCCTTTGAAGAAGTCTCTTTCTTCTCTAAACAACATAGGGAGCTCAAGCTCCCCACTTAAGTAGAACGAATACTGAAACGCAGCTCATGAGACTATCCCCTTGTAGATGGGATAGGAACATTTCTCAACATGATCATCAGAACTGAACAGAAACAGAATGAATTGCCTCGGTGGTCTTCCAAACAAGAAACAAAGTGATACATCCTTTCAGTTCTCAGTCCCAGCAGGAGGAGTCAGAACCTGAACTACTGAGTTTGGAGGGAGCTTTGAGAGTAAAGGAGGGAAGTTCACGCTTCCGTACATTCAGGAAACGCCTGGGCTGAAATTGTGACGGGAATGATTTGGAGTTGGTCACAACAGGGCAGATCTGTGCTCTAGTCTGCATCTGTTACTCCAGCAATGAACACGCACTACACAAACTGCTAAGTCCTGGGGACATGTACAGATCTCAGGGAAAAAGTAAAGGATTAATACAGGGCAAACACAAGTGGCTCCATCCTCTTCCTCTCTGTCAAGTGCCAGAGCTCAAATACATGCTGAGAAGTATCTGCTTGACTCTAGGATCCACACTTCAGCCACACAGGCAGCTGTACAGTTTAGGACTGCTGGAACCCACAACCCTGGGGCTGCTCAAAGTACTCCAGAAGCTGTGTTGTTCCGAGCAGACATGATTTCAATGAGATGTGATAAAAGCAAGCTGGGGTAACCTTTTGTATTACTGAAGAAGGTCAGCAAAGAACAGAATAAGACTCCAGGTCCTGTGTGACACTGTAAGCAAAATCAGGCATATTCTGCTTTTTATATTATCCTTGCTGCTCAGGTCCATTAAAACAGTTGAGCAAGGTGCATCCGTGGAAAACGAGGTCCAATCAGTCACAGCTATCACAGCTCCAGATGGGTCAAGTTGTTGCCACAGTCAAGTTGCAAAGAATCTCAGCTGATTTTTGTAGTATCTTCAGATCTTCCAAGCGCAGTGCTTCTACCAAAGCCAGGTGTTTTTTGAGGTTCTCTTTGTTCCTCTTCAACTGAGAAATCTGAAGTTTATACAAATGGGATGAAATGACTAAAAATTTAGATTATTTAATAAAGGACATGAACATAAAATTTGTGGAAAGCTTATCTGTGGTAGGGATTCCATGAACTAGGTCAAAATAGTATTTTTTTTAATCTTGCACAAGAGAAACTGTAATAGTAAAAAAAAAAAGGAGGGGGGGAGAGAAATCATCACGTGGATAGGAAGCACATCAAAAACAAGGAGAGGAAAGGAAGGGAAATGTTTACCTGATATTAGGCTCCTAAGTCCATACTATCCTCAAGATGTTGCTCAAGACAGGATCCACCTCATA
This sequence comes from Cariama cristata, assembly GCF_000690535.1. Lineage (NCBI taxonomy): Eukaryota > Metazoa > Chordata > Aves > Cariamiformes > Cariamidae > Cariama > Cariama cristata. The sequence goes on from NW_009615592.1 coordinate 265,857, forward strand.
CTCTGTGTATATACGTGTTTCCTTTGCAAAAGCATGGTTTTAACAATGCTTTTCCATGATAGCTATCCAACTTGACATTAAATATACATTTGTTTGCCAAAATCAGAAAGGAAGGAGAGATTGTTTTTCTAAGAGCACAGACCTGCCTCTCAGGCAACTGGCTGACATGGGTAGTCCATTTGGCTTGACTGGCTTTAATGAACACAGCCTTCACTTTCTGCAACAAGGCACTCATGGCAGGTCTGCAACATCTTACATGCCTACCTCATACACGTCTGCATTTTCTTTTAAGAGGTAACCTCAACAAACACATTGATACTGTAGGCAGAGAAAGGTTAAATACTTTTCACCTGTTTACAGGGCTTTGTATAAGCTTTGTAACATGGTTTCTTTCTTTGCTGCAGCCACAAATTCTGCTGAGCAATCCAGTGCTGTCAGTCACCCTGGAAAGAAATCCCGCACCACCCCAGTGTAGTGAATTCCCTCCATCACTCTGCTGTCACCCCAGAAAATTACACTGCTGTACATTTATGCTAGGAAAGGAATCTAGACTACCCTGTTCTTCCAGTCAAATTACCTGGAGAAGGACATGCTGCGTTTCCTCTATTAAAAAATGGCATATTTTTGCTGTTATATTCAAAGTCTGCTCTTCGTTTCTGGCTGAAATGACATCACCAAGCAGCGTTCTCCTCCAGCAAGTACTAGAACCAAAATGTTTGAACAACACACAATCATTGGCTGTATTCCCCAGCTGAATGATAAACATATGGCTATGCTAAGAATAACGTTGCTGGCATAAGGCAAGTAAGGTTAGCATACATGAAAAACACACACAGCATTCAGATATGAAACTGATAAGCCAAGCAAAAGAGAAGAGAGATTCAATGGTCTGGAGCAGCAGCTCCAATCCTCCACCCCTACCCTTTCAGCCAAAGCCACAGTCTGCACTTAGATCAATGCTTACGGTCTTTACTGCTCTGCCATGCTGCCACCAACTTCAGCAGCACCAGTGAGGAGTAAAAGCTATTCACTAGAACTTATTAGCGTGACTTCTGCTAAACTTCACCTCACCTGGGCTGGAAACCAGTATCATGGGGATTTATTTTTAGCTCTTATAATCAACTTATTCCACTCAGCAATGAATCTTCAAAGCATAAACAGCTTTGAACAAGAGAAAATTTTTTTTTTTTTATTTGCTATTACAAGTAAAGCCCAGGTAAAAACTTTCTATTAATGCTGTTTGAGGCAGATTTACCATTTGGAACAATCAAACCTGCACTGACAGTCACTGGAGATGAATTTCAGCAATTTACTTGGCCTTAGAATTTCAGAAGCAGCCTGTGAAACGCATGCTTCAAAGAAATCAAGCAAGGTCAATAGCATTTAAAGTCCCATCAAACCAACGTCTGGAGTCTGAACCTTAAAGTAATATCTGCTTCTCAAAATAGAAAGGGCAAACAATGGGGTGTGTCTAGTATTTAATACAAGAAAGCAAAAGACCAAAGCAGCAAATAGGCAATGACTTTACATATATGGTGTTCTCTGCCTTTCTTCTTTTCACTTCGCACCTGCAGTCAATGAGATAGGCACAGGAGATCCAAAACAATTGTTCCAGTAGCTCACACACAGCCAGCAAAGAGTAAATAAAGGAAAATGGCACATGGGCATTGTCTAAATATTCAGAGTACTGAAACTTACAACTCATCTGCTCCGAGACTTAATAACTTCAGGGCTGTGAGGAGTCTCCAAGATGGTCCATCCCACCCAAAGGTCAGGTTTCTAAAAAGTCAGAAATAATGAGATGCAGAAAGTATAGGTGATCTTTTATGGTGTGATAGCTTTCTTCCTGACAAGTGTCAACAAGGGAAGATCTGCTTTTTGGAATGAGAGGACTCTTTGACTCCCCTTACTCTGTTGCTATCCACAGACAGGGGACAGGCTGTACCTTGAAACCTATCTTAAGCTTTCATACTGGTGTTTACCACTTCTACATTCTCTCACAAACCACAAGCAAATCAGTTTGCTAAAAAAACAAATAATCATTTTATGCTGAATTTTGATACCAGAAGCAAAATTTGACTCCCAGAAGCGCTGAAAAGAAAGCTCACAGGGAAACAAAAAACTCCAGATACCTACTCTAAGAAATCATGATCCTTTAGAATGGAGAGTTTTGCATTTCTCTGCTTGTCCAGTGGTGGAAAATATTTGAGGAGAGTATCTGCATAAAAAACACAGATGTTTAAATAAATGGTATGTAGAAGAAACCACAATCCTCAATTCTGACATGACACTTCAACCATATTTTTCAAGTAGCTGCAGGACAAAGATCAAAACCTGCCATATTTTGGTGAACTTTAACATAATCAAAAATGTGTCTACTTCTCAAAAGCTTGTAGAATGGAAATCCTGACTCAAAGTGAAGTTATGAACCACTCTCAGCAACTTCAGTTTGTTGGGATCAGGATTTTAGTCCTGAAGTCAATGGTACAATCTAAGACATCCAGTTGGAATCTCTACATACATGGTGCTAAGAATCACAGTTTTACAAAGGGAAAAGTTACCAAAGAACACGTTCCATTTTAAACCTCCAATCCTTACATTCTATGCAGATCAAAGCGGTATTGAACTATATTCCACTTCTTGGAAATACACACAAATATTCTGATGGTACTAAAAACAGATCATAATGTCTTAAGATGCATTCTGCACATTGTGCATTCTACACATATGTATATGCATAAGCATGAACTTCTTCACTATCCTTTAGTTATCCCCTTTTAGCAACATCTCCTGCGAAGACAGACCCTATTAACATGCTCAGATGTTCTGTTCTCTACTATTGTGCCTTTCAATGTCAAGACAATCTATAAATCCAACCTGGTGAGACATAAACACTGCTGTGAGGGTTATCCATGGCAACAAATCCATATTCTAGCAGCAGTCGCTGATTATCATGAGGTCCATAGCAGATAAACACTTCTTCATATTTTTTGCACTGTGAATTTGTCTGAATTTCATAGCTTCTTTTCTGCTCATTAAATGCAGCCTTTACCTTCAAGAAGTTAAAAATAAAAGGTTTTACTCTTGGCAGGAAGACAGGATGAAAAAGGAATCAGATATTGAATATTAAAATCCAACAGTATTGAACACTTCTCAGACACTAGAAGAAAAGAGAGTGTTACAGATGTCTGAAAAGGCAACCCATTCATATGAAGAACAAACATGACTCTGTGGGATGTGCCACCCACTGTGTACACTTATTACAGAGGTCCCAAATCCGCAAATAAAGATGGCTTTAGGCAGAGTTGGTCACTTTTGTGCTGTCTCAACTCTGTGTTGGCACACAGTCCCTGACACAAGGTAGAACTGCTCTATACTCTCTCCTAAGGCTGCTCAGAAGCTTCAGCCAGAGGTGAAGTAACACAGGGACCACGTAACTTGAGATTCATCTCAGGAGCTGAGCCTTTCGGGACAGCAGAGTCGGGTTATATGTACAAGTGGCTCTTCCCAATAGCTAACCTGGCTGCAAATCTCACCCAGCCATTGTGGGATCTCCCTGTAACTTTGCTTTGCTACATAAACTGAAACATCTGAATTATCTTTATGCAACTGCCTTGGGCTGAACAACAAGTTCCAGGGTATGTACGAACCGTGAGTACTCGGCCTGCACATGTCCTCAATAGACGTTTTTTCTTCTGTGAGGTCTCTCACTGACCTCCAGACACCCCTAATCCATCACATAAATGCATAATGTATTGAGATAGTTTCTTTATTTGTAAATGCACTAAGTGATCTATTTTGAGTTTCTTACCTGAACATTTGGACTGTGGTTTAGCAAATCTAAATATGGTGCCAATGCATAAACATCTGGCTCAAGAGAAAAACATTCCCTCTGTGAATGTTTCATGTATATTGTCCTGGTATTAATAGTGCACCAAGCCCACTCTAGAGCACTGTAGTTAAAAATAGTTCCTGTGTTCTCAGCAAACAAAGGCTGCAGGGAAGAGAAAAAAGCCTTGGAAGACACGTACAACTCATGGACCGTCATTCTCTGCTCCTCAGCCTTCTTTCTCAAAGGTTCAGGAAGAAGGCTTACTACATCGTGCTCCAAACAAACAGGGCAAGTGTATGTCTTGGGTAAAACATCAAGATATGGCTTCCACAGAGATGTCTCACCAGCATGCTTCTCTGCTATTAAAAATGTGCACAGTGCTATCAAAGGAGATACAGGAGGCTTCCATCTATTAGAAAATAAAATAAAAATACCAACACAGCATATACACAGAGGTGAAATAGGAAATGGATGCAGTAGTATTTCATCTCTCTCCTAGTTCTTTTAAATGTTATAAATAGCTTCTATTTTAAACTTCTTTGTAGTTCACCTCCAATCCTTTTGATGATTTCAAAGGCGCTATAAAAGCTGGTTTGTAGTAATAACTCCAGGGTCATCTCTTGGGTTGATTTTTCTTTGGGCAGGTTGGGTTTTTTTAGGATACATAACAAGTACTCAATGTCCATCATAGATCTTTGTTCTGAATTTTCTAAAAGGCCATGTTCATGTGACTGCTTGGCAACCCCACTTTATCCTCCTTCTCCTATTGAAACACATTCACAAATTCCCACGAAACCATTCATAACTGGCATTTAGGTCCAAGCTGGCTCTAGAGGAAGGTCAAGTTCAAGCCTGTACCACCCCACCAACTCGGCCTAGCTAAAAGGGGATGCTCTGTGTCCAAACCTTACTTATCTGAGTGTTCCACACACATGAAAGTCCACAAGAAATACTCATACAAGTTAGGGTACGCAGTTTAAAGCCCTACCACCACTTATCATGATTAATCTACTAATGAGCAAGCCACAGTAAAGGCCAGCTTGCCCATAAAGTGTCACTTTTCACTTACTTCATAATGTATTCTCCCAAGCAGCTACTAAGGACAGTGCCCGTGGTGAGTAAGCATTTCTCAGGCAATGAAATAATCAGATCCCCTGCCTTTGAGGAAGGGAAAAAAAAAAAAAAATATCACACACAAAGAATAGTAAAGGTCAAGAGTGAATGATTCATCTGCGATTTCTGAACAGAGACATTGCCCAGAGAACATTAACATCAGGAAGCAATCAGATGTGACGTCAAACTTGATGGAAACTGGCATAGTCTTAAGAGAGCCACAGTCCAGGGAAGGAGGACAACTGCCATCAGTAGGAACTGTCACCTGTAAAAAGTCAGCTGTTCACAGAAAGTTTGGTACCTGGCTACTCGCTTTCTTTGTACTGAGATATATTTTAGATTAGCTCTCACAAATAGCTGAACTTCTATCAACAAAGCAGTAGGGAGTAGGGATATTTTAGGTCATGTCTATCCTGACCTTGTTTGCCAAGCTGCTGTGTGTGTAAATTAGTTTTCATCACTGTCCATGCCGGTAGGGAGAGGACATGAATCAAGTCAATACTCTCCCCTTCCCATTCCTCTTCTGAGTTTCCTTATCTTGCTCAAGCCCAGTTGAGCCTAGCTCTCATTTCACTTACTGCAGACTCCCAGCATTGTTTATAACCTGAGCCTCTGGCTTCAACTGCTGGCTCTAACCCTGAGCAGGCATGACAACATGCACTGTTCTCTATGCATGACCTCTCCGCTCCATCTCCTTCCTACCTCTTCCTATACTCTCTATGTTGCAAAAGGTTCCAGGTCTGATACCCCATTATTTGACATACTATTCTCATACCAGTTAGGAAACTTCTCCAACAAGCCTATTTTCTGAGAGGCATTTTTCAGTCAGAGTTCAGTCTTTCCATGCCAATATCTGAAGGGCAAGGTAGTTTTTCTTTCATTCCACTTTTCAGCTCGGAATGTCTGAGAAATTATCTTTCTATTAGCTGGTCTACCAACAAAGAAGGCGGCCATCAAAGTGAGGTTAAAGCTCTAGTTTCACATTATGGCTAAGACAATCTAAAGCCAAACGCTGCTTAAAGCCCCGTCCCTTTCCTTAATTTCCCTCCCAGGTATGCCATTCCTCCCTTTGTACCAGCACTGGTCTGACCAAGGTGGGAGATTTCAAGGAGCAAAGCTATCAAAGCTAATAATCTTTTTGAAGAGAGAGTTTTCTGTTAGTTCAGCTTCCTGATGCAACCTACCCCATGAGTGGAGAAGACTGCTACAGCCACTGCAAAGGAAGCTGTGGGAGCCAGTGGCTGAGGGAGGGGCCTGCTCCTTCTGGTTTCAGTTAGCCACTGATTACCTTAAACTGAAACAGGAGACTACACACTAAATCTCTGTAAATGAGTACACGAATGTCTTTATCCAACAAGCCCTCAGGGTACACAGGACATTATCTTACAGATATGCCAACACCACAAATTCTGGTATTAGGCCAGAAATTACATTCACAATGTGGACTGTGAAGACCTTGTCTGGAATTTTGAGCTTTGCTTGTTGCAAAAGTCATTACATTTCAAAAGAACCTGAGGAGCTCTTGCATTAGAATCAACATTACTAACCTGGAGAGCTTTTGTTGTCATCAGTCCTCTTCCTGTACCTGAAGCAGGAACAAAGGGGATGCTTAAATACATGTATATATATAAAATACAGCAGATTGCGGTAACTTGCATTAAACTAACAGGCCAGCAACAAAAAGCTCTAAAAGAACATACATTATCTCTTACAAATCATAACAACCAGTTATGGATTGTTCCAGATACACACCTCATTTCTTTGTTCTCCGATTCTCTTTTTACTTTTGAGGACCCTGTGAAAGCCCTTCCTCTGCGTTCCCTGCAACACTTGCTGTTCAGTTCTAGCAATTATTCAACTTCTTTTTCCCAGTTTTTTCTCTAAACACATCTTTCATCACTGGCTGCTGTTCTTGGTTTCAGAATTTTAACTAAACTTTACAATTTCTATTCACAATAGTTTTCTCCGATTCAGCCTATTCTCTCTACTCTCTCTTTAACATTGCAAAAGTTTTTGAAATATAATCTACTTAAAGATAAAAAATACAAGTATATACCTTTACTGTAAACAGTACTAAGTGAATCCCAGCTCTAAAGATCATTTACTTATCTGTATCACTAGATCTGCTGAACTTGCATGAGGAAAAAAAGATGAAGAAATGATAACAAGGTTAGGTTCCAATAGTGGAAATGCTTAAAGAGATATTACTTTCTTCTTTAAAACTGTGCTACTAACACTCAAAATCTCAGTTTCTACAAGGAATTCAGCATAGGTGTGCATGTTTTGCAGCATACCACAGTATTCTCATATGAGAGCTTTACACGAGATCATCTTTATAAAAGAAACAGTTCGCACTACTTCAGGTCTCCATATCTACTTGTTTATGTTAAATGACACTCACATGCATCTGCTAAAAGTCCTTAAAAGACTAACAGTAACTGTCTTTTTTCCTGATGCCAGCCAGGCGTGTGATTCAAATTGAAAGCAGGAATCTAACATTCTTAGAAAACTCAGAAATTTGTACCACCAATAATTAAAACATTACCGCAGAACTCTGCTGGCCTTAAATTACTGTCTTCAAATCCTCTGTCTTTCAGCCACTTCTTAAGTTTAATGTATTCCAGCTTGTGACTGCAGTTGACTAAAAATAAAAAAGAGGAGATTCATGCTATAAAATAGCACTCTATTGGAAAATAAAGGAAATTGAAAAATTTTACTGTATAGTCAGAAAAAAAATATATTTTGGACATTTCAGTATAGCATAATAGAATAGCAAGACAGGCTCCCCTCGAACTAGCTTACTGAGCTCCAGGCCTCTGGGCACCAGGAGCTCTCAGAACTGCAGGAGTCATTCAGCATATTCAAGGGTCAAGGAAATTAAGAATAATGTAGTACTTGTCATTAGCCAGAAAAGACAGCTCACAATATTCACCATGATCTGCTTGGGATTGTAAACTAATGCTAGAATATTTGCATTAAAAAAGCTAACATTTATGAATGTTATTTGCAAAGCACAAAGGTGGTCAACAAATATACACCATAAATTGACACCTTGACAAACAATTGGTTATTTTATTATTTAGCAGTACTTCCAGGGATAGTACCTCCATCCATAAAACTCTGCAAGTGTTTTCTTCTTCTCTTTCGGCCTGTCCGACCTCTGCTTTTCTTCATATTAAGTAACAGATTTTGCCTTATTTAGACAACCTGAAGTAAAAAAAAAAAGTTACTTAAAAATATTTAAAGTCCCTTTCAAATACTGCATGTTTCTTTTATCTCAGTAAGAGAAATCAGAGTACTGTCTGTTTAACAGGCTGCCTCTTTAAAGTTTAGAAAAGGTACTACAAGCAAACCCCTCAGCTGGTGGGTGATAGGGATGAGGGAAGATGGGAAGCCTTTATCTCCAAACGTCATCTTGGCTAAGGCATGGCCATAATCCTCTAAAGGCAACAAGACACTGGTGTTCATGTGCACAGAACTGAAATTTTGAAACAGCAAATGTATTACTGTCCTGGTTTGGCTAAAACAGG
>NW_009615593.1:0-19720 GCF_000690535.1 Cariama cristata
TATATATATATATATTTAAATAAAGGCTCTGTAGAGACTTATGTGCTAAGGAATTTAAATTGAGGATATTTTTCATCAAGAAATCAGATTGGAGATTACGCAGGAACAGAAAATAGCTAGATGATGAACAATGAGTAAGTTATGCCTACATGAATCTGATCCTTTCTGTCCCTGCATACATTATAGAAAAGCACTGTGTAAGAAAACATAGAAATAAACCCAGTGCAAAACATCATTCTTTGAAAGGTCAGTGATGTTTAAAAATGGATCAGCATTTTCTTAATAGCTTTGTCCTCATTCTACCTAAGGGCAAAACTGAGTTTAACATTGTGCTAGCTAAGGTATTTCCGAATGTTAACTCATACAAACTCTCTATAGCAAGATCTATTCTACAATTTTTATTATATGTTCATCTTAACTACCTTTCTAATACACATATGTTTCTCATATAGTAGACTGAAAACATTCAAAAGAAATTAATAGCTGGTGGGAATGTTTCAGAAAAGGCCTAGAGAACTTAGCACAGCAAAAATTAGTGTTAAAAGATACAAAGCAGTGTAAATGCTAGCCCATAAAACCAAAATATTATTAGAAATTAGACTGAACATCTAGAATAGCTGGATGTTGAAGCAATGATAATCCTAGGAGCCCAGGGAGAATCAGTTGTCCAGAACAATCAGAAGAAAAATGTAAAAAAGTTTGGAGACTGAAGTAGACAAACTAGCTGAGGAGAGAAGATGAAACAGATAGGGTTGCTGAAAGAAGAAGATCGAAGATTCCCTGTTCTACTGCAAATGCAGTGAGAGATGACTGTGCTGTTGAGAGTTGTCATGGATACACATTCTTAGAAAATATTCATAAAATGTATTGTAAGATACATTTCCAGTTACAGACTAATAATCCATTTGCAAACCAGCCACTGGGTCTATTCCTACTTTCTTGAGGTACAATGGTGCACAGGTAATAACTGTGCCCTAAACAGATTGTTGGGGATTTGCCCAGCAACAGCTGGTAGAAAATTTATTATCACCTTTTTCTTTCCTTTCTCTGATGTGCTTGACTGAGAGGGTACTTTATTTTAATCAACCAATATAATGCTTCCTAGATACTGTTGCAACCCAGCTTAATTAACAGCACCACTACAGCTACTTTAAATTATGTCATGAATCAAGGCAGCTTTTAGAAACCCAAGAGTCAGGAAGTACAGTGACAGTTTTACATTTGTTACTGTTAAAATTTGCAATTTGACAGGATTTGCAGAAGTCAAGAAGGGAAGATTATGGCAGGCATGGTAGAAGTGTTTAGAAAATTACTGTTCTAAGCATAAAAAATTCTCAACGTAAAATACTGACCTGAACACATAGGTGGCACAGACTTAGTTGAAGAGGAGACAAAGGGTAGGGTAACAAAGCAGAAAAATAGTGATGATTGTAAAGTGAATATTACCTTGACATTGTCAGTTAAGACAATGCTAGTATCACTCTTTCAGACATAGTCAGTGGCTGACTATAAACCTCAGATTTGAGACAGAAAAAACTGTTTTCTACATAATCCTTTCACTAACATTTCAATGCCTTTAAGAAATCAAAAAAATGAAACATTTTTTTGAAATACTGCCTGACACTTTTTTCATATTTCTGTGAGTAATCTTAGCTAAGTAACTATATTCCTTATGTGATAATGTCTTTAATATATTGAATGGAATTCTGCGATTAAAGAAATAGATGCAGGCCCCAAAACTGCTTGAACAATTTCATGAAACTTTAAAGAGTTCTAAGCCAAGTTATCTCTAGAAAGTAGTTTTAAAGAGAAATATTGATTAGGGACAGCTTATATTATTTGGGGTGGGATTGGACTTTATTGTCAAACAGTTATACATGGATGTATAACATAGGTGTCCCCAGCTAACCTCAGTGTCTAAACTGCAAGACAAAGGAAATCTGAGGGATTTGGTTGCCTAAACACAGGTATGCAATGTTACGTGAGATACTCTGGGTTTTACCAATGTGTCTGTAAAGGGCTAGCATATATGACATTGTATGTCCAAAAGATACACCTCCCTCTGGAGCACATGGAATGCAAGACAAGTACTCTGTAAGGCCCAAAATTGTGTTACATGCCTATGTTTAGGCAAGTGAATCCTACACATTGTCAATACAGTTAAATGAAGAGTCCAAAGACCTATTCAGTAGAACAAATATAGATGTTCATACTACTTGAAAGTGATTTGAACAGCTCTCCTGACCTCACGGAATATAATTCAACCAATCTAAAAATGGACAATTAGTGCTATTTGAGTTGCTGTAAATAAACGTGCCTGGCTGCTGATCCAGAATGATATGAATTTCCATGTTGTAGGCACCATTCCCGAGGGGATGTCTCGGGTAACCAAGGATTTCCCATGCGATGATGTCAAGCCTTAAATGTCTATAGTCAAGAAAGAAGGCTTTATTGGTTAAACCAAATTAAAAATCAAGTTATTTCAGAGAATAATGGAAACAGAACTGAAGGACTCCTTTTTGGAAGGCAATGGTATAATAAATTCCCTGCCTGGAAACTAAAATTAGACGCAGTTAAGCTGAAGTTATTTATCCATGTTCTGGCATGAGTGACCACAAGGTACATTGGAATATCATACCTGTAATTAGTCTTGATTCACTACTGTTAGAACAAGTTTCTTTGAGATTCAATATATTTTGATTTATATTAAAATAAGTTCTAATTCAAGTCCAGTTACTGGACTTCAAGAACAGATTAATTCACTAGATTTCATTAGATAATTAAATTATTATGTAAGCAATTATGCAAGATTAGGTCATAGGACACATATTTGGATTGTGGCCCTGGGGCCTATAGTGTGTTTCAGAGTTTAAGACTTTTTGGGTGGTGTAAAAAGAGATAGAGGATGACTGAGAGCAAGGACACAAGAGGGAATACAGTGTTAACTTCAAAGTGAGATCAAGAATTGCATGTTTCCAAGAGCAAAACAGCAGTTCTTGTTGGATTAACAATTCAAGAAGAGAAAGAGAGGAATCTGTGTTTACTCACTTTTATTGGTGTCTAATTGGAAGATGCTATGAATATCCCTAGAGTAAAGATGACAATTCATCAATAATGGGGTATTTCTTTTGCAAAATACAGAGGAAGATATCTGCAAGAATGCTATCAACAGCTTGCATGTACCACATGAAGTACTCACTACGTATTATTTCTGAAATACTTCTGAAAAAGGCAGCTTCCCTTTTATACAGGGTGGCACTGACAGGAGACAACCAAAAGACTTTGTGCAACTTTGAAAACTCTTTCTCTCCAGTGAAGGTGTGGAAATTACAAGATTGAGGGCCATGATGACCGTTTGTGTCTGTCCCAGGTGCTTGTTATTCTGACAAGAAAAATTTGGTATATACCTTACAGGACAGTTAGTGCAAATGCCATCTTTTGTTTACTCTTTGACTTCGACAATCTGTGATTTTCTAGGTAGACAATAGGAATGTAAGAGGAAAGTTAGCTATTACTCACAGTCTGCTGTCAGTTTAAGCATTCACAACCTGTCACATCTTGTGAGAACTGAAGATGCAAATCAGTCTGTCTCAGCAGCAGCTCAAAGAAATGTGCCAGGTTGAGTGCATTTCTTTATATGCTTGAATTGTTTGAAAAACATCATAAATATATTAATAAATGTACATTACTAACACTAATGAGCTCCTCTGTACCATTGAGAAAATATAGAATACAAAACGTCTAGAAATCTGCATTCACCTTAAAGAAGACCTTTAAAACTGTTGAACAAGTCAACAAAGTCAAATTATAGGACTTTCTTACGAATTTACATTTTTCTAAGTCAAAATTACATGGAATTTACCTTTTTAATTTCATTTTCTCACCCACTGATTTTGCTCACTTCTACTTCAGCAGTGAGATGAAGATGACTTAAGTGATTTACATTTGACACTGTATTGCAAGGAACATTCCAAGTCACATTTTTCTAAATAAATTGTGATTAAACAATGTAAAAAGATATCTCTATCTTTATCAACCTGTTGGTCTATCCACTCTTCTTGATACAAATGTTCACGTTTCTTTAGACCAGACCTTTCTGATCTTTTGTGTACAAAGCACTTAACACAAAGTGCTCCCATTGATATGAGAATAGTCTTTTAGCAAAATATAATCTCTAAGTAAACTTTCTAGTATAAAGCATTAAGTAAGTAGAGTTCATACAGTTTTATATTATTATCTTTAATACAAAAGCATTGGTTTATTCATAATATTTATTATTATTTTGTTACGTCGCTCTGTAAGATACTCTTTGATTTTATGGGGTGTTAATCTACTAGTAATGGCCACAACAATGCCTCAGACTTTAAATCTAAATAATTTTTTTTTGCCATCTAGTGTCTGTATGACCATGTGCCATTCCATTTATGAATTATTAATGCTGCAGGAAATAATAGATGTTTTAAAAATAGAGCAAAATTTTGTTTTTTCTAAAGGATGTCTGCCATACCACTTACACAATCTAGACTAACGACTCTTTCCTTTTATATTTCACTCTCTCTGTCTTCCAAATGCATGTTTTATATCTTGACTTCAGCTCATTCCATTTGATCCTCTGATCACCATTCTTCCCTACTGATTCTGTGAAGCTTAACTTTGAACTTTATCTACAGACTTACATTCTTTAACGTGATTTGTACATTTTTACTAACTGCCTTGTTACACATTCCTTTTATAGCAAAAGAGAATGATTTAGACTTCGTGATGGATAGGATATAACATAAGGCCAGAAAAATGTTTCAGCCCCATCTGTTTTTCAAGAATTTAAATTGTCTCTTAAAAAAAGGTTGTAATCCTTATGCTTACCATGATGCTCTGAAATATGATAGTGAAGTGCATAGGGTATGGACAAGAAAACACTAAATGTAAGCAGACCTAACTCTAAATGTAAGCAGAATTAGCACAGAAATGTAACAGCTAAACAAAATTATGAGATTTATGCTAGTGTTAATAGGAGTTTGTTTTCTTCATGAACTTTCAGCACAGAGGTTTAGATTTTCAATAGAAACGAAGGAAATGAGAATATGACTTTTTGAATATAAAAAAGAAATTTCTAAACATCTTTTGATAATTTAATTCTCATCACACCAAATGTGAGTGGGACTAAATTTCAATGGATTAATTGAAATATTTTTAGTTAAATGACATCCAAATTATATATTATTTTTACTATCTAATTTTATTTTATAATGTTGAGAACTGCCAAGTACTTTTTGAAAGCATTTTGCAGACATATGGTGCAGTATGCTTGTACCGTTGAATGCCATCTGCTGTCTAGGCTTAAATGCACACTGATTTTACTTTTAATTCATAATGAACATGAAGAATGAATGTGGCCCATGTACTGCAATTTGGCTCAGTCATTGACAGGTGCACATTTAAGGCATAAAACGTATTTGTAATTATAAAATGGCTATTTACAAGTTCCCAGGTGGGTAAGCAGCCATTAGTAACAAATAATTGCATGCCAGTCCATTATGCTCCCAATCACTGTACTGGGAAAAAAACTAGAAAGATGAAAGGATAAAACATTCCCTTATTAATAACTGTATAATGGTTATATAATTTATACTGCCAAATTTAAAAGTAATACTTTAAAAACTTTGTTTAACATGTAAATGGAGACCTGCAAACACAGAGTGGGGAACATTAAGGATATCTGAGTAAAGTTATAAATATATTTATGACACTTTTGTTATATTTGCCCTGTGGTTTTCTATTGACATTAAAGTTCCTCTGTTGAAATGCATTTGCCTCAGTCTTCAAATACCTGCTTAACAGAAAAAGAAATGCTTGCACATGCTCTTATTTATCACCCTCTAAGCCAGAAGGTGACAAATCATCTAGAACAAGCCACATTCTGAATGCTGATAACTTTGACCCTCATCCAGAAAAAAAATGATGTAATAAATGCATGAATTCTGAGTGATTCCTCAAAAATTTCATGTTGAACCACAACGTTGAACTGTGTTCAGATGTGCAGTTTTGTCTTCACTGAAGACAGTGACAGAAGAAGTCTTATGAGGAGCAACTGAGGGAACTGGGGTTGTTTATTCTGGAGAAAAGGAGGCTGAGGGGAGACCTTATGACTCTCGACAACTACCTGAAAGGAGATTGTAGCAAGGTGGGGGTCAGCCTCTTGTCCCAAGTAACAAGTGATAAGATGACAGGAAATGGCCTCAAGTTGTGTCAGGGGAGGTTCAGATTGGTTTATTAGGAAAAATTTCTTCACCGAAAGGATTGTCAAGCACTGGAGCAGGCTGCCCAGGGAAGTGGTTGAGTCACCATCCCTGGAGGTATTTAAAAGACTGTAAATGTGACACTTAGGGGCATGGTTTAGTGGTGGACTTGGCAGTGTTAGGTTTACTTGATGATCTTAAAGGTCTTTTCCAACCTAAATGATTCTCTCAAAAAAAATCAAAGAAGGCCCACAAGAATTCTCCCAAATTCATTTGGACAAAATTCTTCTTATAACGTTTAACAGCTGTACATGTAACTAATGGAACTGTGAATAGGTTTTCTTTCTTTAATGTCTTGCCTGAATACTGTTTTTATTCCTCTTTCCACTGAAAATTAGACTAACTAACTTAGTCATACTGTCTATGTTGTGTGTCTGTCTGGCTTTGTGTTTTCCCCTAGCAATTTACTCAGTCACTGGGGGCTGTGAAATATAACAGAAGGATAGAACTTCTGAGGCTACGCCTATACTGCTTTTCTTGAGAGAACATCCTGTCTCTTGGAAATGATCTATTTTAGGGGAATTTCTGTATTGTGGGCTCATGGCTTGTTAGATACTTGTAGCATCCCCTCATGTCAGAAGCATAGGAGGGAGAAGAGAGAAAAGACTGGACAGTGTACTGGCATCCTGATTTTTAACTGCCAATGAGCAGCGTTTTTTACCCTTTCGTAAATATGTTATCCCAGAGGCATTATCAACATCACTGATGGGCTCAGCTTTGGCTGGCAGCAGGTCCATCTTGGAGCCAGCTGGAACTGTCTCTGTTGGACATAGGGGAAGCATCTGGCATCTTCTCACAGAAGCCACCCTTGCAGCCCCTCTGCTACCAAAACCTCGCCACCTAAATCTGATACATCCATATTGTTAACCTACATGCTAATACACTGCATATTGACACATCTAGTCCAGGCAAGTGTCTGTAGTCTGTGTCTGCTCTAGAGAGCTACGCTGCTGACAGGAGGGCTGCATCTATCCTGCTGTTAAAATAAAATGTTGCCATTCTCATTACAATGCACAAACTTAATTTTCAGTCGTAAAAGCTATATGAGCCATTTTATCACAATCTGAATCTCTTTTCTACCCCAACTTTTTGCAACAAGTATGTATTATACTTCTCATGTATGATTCATACTGAATAGATCTCATGTTTACAATACCTTACTACTGAGGTATTATCATTTATTTCTGACAGAAAACAATAATAATAATAAAAAGACTGATTAAAGTGTATCCATGTACAAGCAGTGATACCATTTCTCAGATGAACATATGACTGAGTTTCACCAGACCTGAATACCTTTTATTTCAGTGTTCCGTGAGAGTAAATCTGTGAACTAGAACAATGTATGAGTCAACCCTTTGGGACACCTCCAGGTGAGGTTTTTGTTTGTTTGTTTTTTCTCTTGTGACTGGAAGGTAGAAAGGATCTTGAAGATGCAATCACAGGAATAAAATTTTAAAAAAAGAAAGAGAATAGTAGTATATACAGAATATTTTGACTGATATGTGAAAATGTTTGTCCGTGTCTTTTGGACGGGTGTGAGGGCAGTGCAGGCCTGTCCTTCCTCACGCCAGCTCAAGGATGGATGTGTAAATCCACCAGCCAGAGTAGCAGGGCACCTGCAACAAGAGAGTTGGAAAGCACTGATGAAACCATAGAGACAGGAACAGGCGTGACTTTGTCCTCCTTTCCTTAGGAAGTACAATGTAAAAGGAGTCATTCCCAGAACAGAAGAGTGAACTTTTACTGGCAGCAACTACATTATTGCTTTGGCCCCTTCTCAACATGTGCAGTACCCTCAGAGCACTGCAAGTTGAGAGAGATGTGCAGTGCCCTTTTCCCAAGCAGTAGGGCTCGACAGGGAGCCCCCGGGGAGCTGTGATGTGGTCCTTTCCAAAACCT
Organism: Cariama cristata; assembly: GCF_000690535.1. NCBI lineage: Eukaryota > Metazoa > Chordata > Aves > Cariamiformes > Cariamidae > Cariama > Cariama cristata. The sequence continues at coordinate 8,199 of NW_009615593.1, forward strand.
GAGCAGCAGCACCCCTCACTGTCCCTTGCTAGCCGCCCAGGTTGGCAGGCAAAACACACTCCTTTGGGCAGAGTTGTTGAGCTGCCTGGGACTGTGCTGCTTCCAGGACTGGGCCCCTCATTCCGCAAACTGCTATGCTGAGCTGTCCTGGGCCACCCTGGGCTGCTTCACTCTGGTGGGTGGTGCACGGGAAAAAATCTGAAGACAACAGGCTAGATCCCTTCAGTTTGGCCTTTTTTTTATAACTTTTTTTGGTTAGTTTTGGTTATTTATCAATATTTGTATATGTACAAATATTTATATGTACATGTAAATATGTATATATGTATATGTATATGTAAATATTTATATGTACAAATATTTATCAATATTTGTATAATATCAGTATTTGGTTATTATCTCAGATGAAAAAGGAGCTTTTAAAGATGTGCCAATATTTCAGTGTTTAAAGCTACTTGGAACAAATCCTTGGTACATCTTTGGAATTAAGACACCACCAGCCAGTGTTAGGATTGCCAGCTGACATGTAAGAAAAGTGGCACTTTGCCTCTTTATGTAGGCAGTGGGTCAAAGAGCTAAAAACTGTGAGTCTTGTGACCTTGCCAGAGTGTCTACTCAGCCTTGCACGAACAGAGATTCAAGTGCAAAAGGAAAACTGCAAACATTTCTCCTGTCAGCGTCAGCAGGTGCATGCCTCCTGTCTGACACCATCTCTGTGCACCACGGAAATATTTCCTATACTTAGAGCAGAATTCAGAGTTTTGAAAGATGGACAGTAGAGTCTGCTATGACCTGGACCTCTTGTTCTTCTCGCCCTGCTTGTGTTTTTTTCAGTTGCCCATCCCTGAGAGGAGGAAGTCTTTCTTTCTCCTTTTCTTGTCTGGTTGGCCATCCGTTCCCTCTTCACAGTTTGCTTCTCTCTTTCTATTTCTTTGTCTTTCCTTTTCGTGTAAAAAGCCTGGCAACCTCTCCATTCAACAGTATTGTTAGGGAGGTAAAGCGTGATAAATTTGAATCAATTCTTTTCTTAATCAAAGCTAACTTACTTTACCTTCTTTCCCCAAACAAGCTTTTCAGGTGTTCAGGCCACATAAGGTAGTCTGCCATGCTTCCTAGGAGGCACCTGCAAGGTAAATGTAGAAGTTAGCAGGTGGCAAGGACCTACCTGGAACAGGGAGCAATGGTTTGCCCAATTACTACCTTAGCTCTGAAAGGCAGATCCCTTGGATAGCTTTCCTCAGCTCAGATGAGTCAGTTCTGGCGGGATCATCACGCAAAGTGTGGTGGATGTCTTTCTTTGTCTGTGTGGCAGCAGTCCCGCTTTCTGAGGGGGGAGGCTTTTATTGTCACGTTGTTTGTGGCCCTGACATACCTCTGCTGTTTCTGCTTCCTCCTCTGGTGCGGTCAACTTACATGCCAATGCACTTGCAAGCACAGCCACCTCCTCCCTGAAGAGTTCCCCATGGTGCTCAATGAGGAACTCCACCAGCTGTGTCACCTGCACACAGCAAATCATTGTTTTCCACCCTGGGGGCTGAAAAAGGCACAAACAGCCTTTCCCACTCCTGGCCCTCACTTCTGTGCAGAAAGCTGCAGCTATGAGGCTGCTCTTCCTGGCAGCTCCTCTACAAATATTTGCTGAAGAAAGGAGGCAGCCAGGTACCTCTGAACAGCAAAGCTCAGCTGGGTCTGAAAGGCCATAACCAGCTGGTAAACACGGCATACCTTCCCCGTCCCCTGCACCAGGATGTCCAAGTGGAGCGTGTGCTCCTCGGCTGGGCTCAGAAGGTTAGGCCCCACGCAGATGGCCAGGTTGCTGACAGTCATCCTACTGGTGTCAGTATTCCCGCTGATGTTTTGCAGCAGGGCCAGCAAGTGCTTGAGGAGCAGGAGGTTGGCCTTGGGCAACTTGCTGTCCAACTTGAGGGAACAGGAACACAAAGTTTTAGAGTAGATGTTGTCAACACAGATCTCCTAGGCTGATCTCACCCAAGCCCACCTGAGGGAAGGCTCCCTGGTTACACCAATACCCCAGAGGGATTGCCTTTGCTGAGATACAACTGCCTCCCTCCTTCCATGCCCTTCTGGCATGAGTCCCTTCTTGGAGCACCACTCAATGCCTGCAATGAGTCCTCCAAGGAGAGAAACTATTTTCTGTGCCACTTTCCCCTAAAACCCCACTCCACAGAAACAAAAGGTGGCTGGTAGAAAACACAGCTTTTTCAAGCAGGCTGTCAATTTGCAGGCAACTCCCCAGCCTCTGCCCATCCCTGTGGAGCAGGCAGACTTCTTGCCACACTTACTCTTTCAGTCCTGCTGGTTTCTCCTGCCTGCTGGTCTTCTGCAGGGTGCTCACCCACTACTTATAGAGGTCTTCCTCAAGGAGCTTGGAAGGGATGTTTCAAAGGAAGTCTTGCAATGCCAAGGGCTCCGGATGAGGCTTTGACCACTCCTGCCAGGAGCACAGGCAGCATCCCTGTCACTCCGGCTCATGAGCAGGTAGCCAGGTTTTGGTTCCTGCTCTCACAGGTGCCCATCAGCAGGGGCAGAGCTGGGGGTTGCCAGGCTCCAGGTCAGCAGAGTTCACCTTGAAGGTGACAGTCAGCATGTGAGCAGGCCTCCTCCCTTCTGTCAAGGGCCTCCCTCAATTTTCAAGGGACATGCTTACTGGCTGCAAGCTGGAAGATTCCCTCCATGGATGGTCCTTGCCCATGGAGGAGAGACAGCAGGTCCTGAAGGAGACAGAGGAAGACAGTTGCTTGGCTAGAGGCAGGCCCTGGGGCAGGTAAACCTTCCTCAGTGGCTGGAGCAAGCATGAACATCTCTGTGGTTCTCATTGGGGCAGGATGGAGGGGTGGTTGCAGGGGGGAGGAACTATGTCCTTAACCCCCGTCTGGGGTCCCTCTGCTGGGGGCCACACCTCTCCAGAGGAGCCAGTGGGATGGGGACCCCCTGGCCAGGCTTGCTTACCTGGATGGGCTGAGGCAGCCTGCTGTCCTGGCTGCAGAGAGCTGCCAGGCCCGGCCGAAGAGAGCCCCCCTGCTGCCAGAGCCCGATGGCCTGAGTCCCTCCCCTCCTCCTCCTGTGGGTCCCACCTGCTGCCAGGGAGAAGAAAGCAAAAACCCGTGCATGAGAAGCACCATGCGAGCGATCCTGGACTCTCTCAGCACTGTTCCCCCACTGCCAAAAGCAAGGGAGAGGCATTATTTGGGAACGAGAGACCCCAGGGCTCAGCTCTGTCCTGCCACAGAGCAATGGGGATGGATGTGCCCTGCAGGAAGGGCAGCAGCAGCCCCAGTGCAGCACAACTTGCAAGAGGAGGAAAAAAGGCTCATCCTGCTCATCTCCTACAAACTCACCAGATGATTGGTCAAGTCCACCTTTGCTACCAGAGGAGATGGGAGGTGACCGCTGCTTGGGACCAGCCTCACTCACTGGGCACCCCCACAGCAGAAAGAGCCCCTGGTGACCTGCATCAGCCCCTGGCCATGTGTGTGAAGTGGGGATGGCCAAGAGGTTTTGCTGCAGCCAGTAACCTGAGTGGGATGTGCCCAGTGGGGCAGGACTCCTCCCTGGGGGAGACTGGGGCAGGGGGCCCTCCCACCAAAGTTCAGCCACTGGCCTGAGACACCTCACACCCCGAATGATCCTCACCATTGCCTGTCCCTTGACCAACCTCTTCAGACTGCTGGTGTGTAGTGTCATCATCTGGGCAGGGGGAAAAAAAACAGAAGGTGAGAAGCAATGCACCTGGTGCTGGACTGGAGGAACATCTGGGGGCAGCACGGAGACACTGGGGAGCCCAGACCTGGGCACAGCACTGCAGGCCTGGCCACACCAGTGCTGAACAGAGAGGAAGAGTCACCTCCCTGCAGCTGCTGGCAATGCTTTGCCCAGTGCATCCCAGAGTACCACTCTGTGTTTGTGTCAAGGGCACCTTGCTGGCTCCTGTTCAACTTGATGTCCACCAGTAACCCAAGGTCCTTTTCTGATAAGCTGCTTTCCAGCAGCTTTGCCAAGCTGCTTTTGGTCACAAATATGTGTGGATGTGTCCTTGGATGCTTTGTGCCCATATCGGTGCCATCTGCAGTCGGTCCCACCCTCTTTCTGTGGGTCTCCTGGTCCCACTGAAGTGAGGGTGAGAGAGGCATGTTTCCTCCAGCCAAAGCAATGATCCAAATGGAAAGACTCTCTCTTCTTATGGGACAAGGAGAAAGAGGATGCATCTTGGTGAAAGAGTCCAGAGACAGAGGTTCTACAGAATTCCATCTTTATCTTCTTTTCCACAGACATCATCTCTAGCACTCTGGCTCACACAGAAGCAATAAATTAAATCAAGTTCCCCAAGTCAAGTCTGCTTTGCCCATGATGGTAATTAGTAAGTGTTCTCCCTGTCCTTACCTCGACCCATAAGTTTTTTGTCATGTTATCTCCGCCTGTCTTGTTGAGATTGGGAAGTGACAGAGCAGCTTACTGGGCTCCTGGCAGCTAGCCAGGGTCAACTCACCAAAACAGAAATGGCTCTGTAAAGTGAAACGTGGTGCTGTGACTGAGATATTCATACTGTCCACAATAGGGGAGTGATTTCTTTCAACAGGCTCTTCTCTGGTCCTGTAGACTGCACGCCTACTATAGACCAGAAGACATTGGATGCACTTCTTCTTGTATAGTTTTATTTAAAAGAAATATAGTTTGTCCACTCATAAATTGTTCTGTGATGTAACTAAAGTATGGTATGTGGGCAAATTCAGAAGACTCAAAAAGTGCACTACTGATTCAAACTAAAACAATCCTACAAATTTCTACGGATTCCTACAGCAATTTATGTCTCACTTTTTCCATTGTAAGAGTAGATGTGTAGTGTAAATACTTGTGTAGATTCCTGGTACAGTAAACAATTGGGGGTAGCACTAGAGAGTAGGTCACTGATTCCAATTTGCTCATAGGCAAGTTGGGTGAAATGAATCTCCACCTAGGTTAAATAACCATCAAAATGCATACTTGACTTCTATTCTATGATCAAGGTAGTTACATCCCTTAATAAAGTTGATATATTTTCTTGCAAATGTGTACTGAAGTCTTAATCCTGAGCTGAGTTCTGCATTTGCCAGAATAAAAACGCTCCAGAAGCATAAATGTGAGCTGCATTTAGTTAAAAAATATAGCAAATTATTACTGAAGTGTTTATTAAAAATATATATAACTCATTTTTCAAGAAATGAAGTAGCTAAATTTGTATGTATTCAAATCTCCTAATTTATTATTTCTGGATATTGTAGGATCGTAAGCAACTTGGATATATACATTATTTTTTTGCACTTAAATGTATGTCTTAAAATCATGAGGCCTCTTAAATGAATAGTACTCCACACTCACTGTACAGTCAGTAGAAAAAAAATAAAAACCTCCAGACGGATGCTCCATCTAAGACCCAAATTGCTTCCTGGAGATGTTCCTCTCTCTTTATTGATTGCAAAAAGAGCCTTGACACTTGTGTAATACTAGGAAGGATGAATCTGAACAACAATAACTGGTGGTGTTCTGCTGACTGAATTAGCTATGCTTCTTGTTTTTCTTCATTTCTTATCTTGCCTTTTTTGATTTCTATTTTTTCCTTTCTCATTGTATGGTTACTATGTATGTATGTTAACAATGGTTAGTATCTTTTGTTGACTAGGAAGAATCACTAGAAATCTCTTGACATAAATCAAGCAAATAAGAAAATACAGAGAAGTAAGTTCTGTGGTTATCCAAAATACTTTTCTCTGTTCTTTGGCTACTAATAATGTACTTGTCCTTTCTGTAGTCTTTTCATTACAAAACCTTTCTTGGAGCACACTGTCAAAGAAGTAGGTTTTTCCCTGTTTCCTTAGTTTGTGGAAAGATATGGAACATCTTTTCTCACATATTTTACTTTGCATTTTATTATTTTATAGGTCTACTAAAGGTTAATGATCTCTTAATACCTTTTTTTAGAGAGACTCACCCTTTACAATATTATGGGTAAAATTTTATAACAGCCTAGACCATCTACTTATTTAGAACACATTCAGTCCTTGAAAGGATTAACAGATTCAGTCTTCGTGGACTTTGAAAATTGACTTTGTTGATCACAGGCTTCTGCTACTATGTTAGCATTTTGTCTTAATCTTTACTACCAGCCGTTCTAGTCAGCACTGAGTATTGTAACAGATACCTAAACAACATAGTGGTTTAGGCACTTTTAAGTGCTTCATTTATATGATATCAGAGCAATTCAATCATCTTTAATGTTTTTATTCATATATATCCCATGGGGAATAAAGTACTCTGATCTCCATTTTCAAACAGGCTAGTGAGAGACACATATTCATTGAGAAATTAAAAACTAAATTCAACTGTCTAAACACAGTGACAGTTGAGATCCCCTAAAGTATTCAATTCCATTTTCCTCTGTCATTCCAGAAAAATTCAAATCTCCAATAAGTCCTGTGTCATATCTGACAGTTCTGTGAAATATCTTAGATATCCTAGGGCATCTTAAATTGCACTAAATACCTATGCTAAGGCCAATGAGTCACACCCTAAAAGCTTGAATGATTTTTTAAGACCAAGTGAGAGATCCAAGAAAACCTGCCTGATTTGATAAGAAGTTTGAAACATGCCAGAGATTGAACGCCTATTGAATTTTCCAGGCAGACGTCTTTGCTGCTCAACCGAATAGTTAAATTAGGCATTTTAGAGTCAAGAAAAAGTCTCAAGAATAGATTAATCTGATCCACTTTAAGAAAAAGCATATCATGACAGTCCACATCTGAATAATTAGCTATGGTTAGAGTACATGGATAGCAGGCATCCCTAAATCTGCTATGTTTTGGACTTACATCTCAAAAGTGGATGAACACCTGGGCTAAAAGGCATTCTAATATAGTAGTTCTCCTGTTGAATTTAAATTAGTATGTAGTACGAAAGCAAAAATCTTGGCTTCAAGAAACCTGTGTCCCTGTCTTACTGATTTTACTTAATCTTACTGAAGGCCTCCAGTGCCTACTCCATTATCTGTTGAAGTGCTTCAGATTAATTTATTTTGTTAGTTTATATTAGAAAACAAATTGCATTGCTGCTTTTATTATTCTATAGTATAATATCATAAATATTTATCATATATACGATATACATACCATATATAATCTACAGGGTAGTATTTAACCAGCACAGACCCAGCAGCAGCTGTGGGTGGTATGGGAGATCCAGGGTACAAGTTTTGGAGAGCAGAGAAAAACAAGAAAACCCAAAAGAGAGGACTGTTGCAGAGGATTCAGACAAAACTTTGCAGCAGTGTAGATGTGTAAAAGAATGAAATACGAGAATCAGAAAGTAGTTTGGAGAGCAGAAAAAAGGAAATTCATGAGAATATGGAGCAGGAGCACTGTGAACTAAGAAAAGAAGGGGAAAGGAAATGAATGAAAAAGCAGTGATACTTCTAGAATAGAGTTAATTGATAAGAAGGGAAAAAAACTGCTAAAAACTGAGCAGTTCTTTACACCATAAACATTTTCTTTGCCTCTTATATCTAATAATGGCACTACAGATTTGGCAAGAAATCATTTAAAGATAAGGGTAGTCACAGAATCACAGAGTGATTGAGGTTGGAAGGGACTTCTGGAGGTCATCTTGTCTGACTCCATGCTCAAGCAGGTTCACCTAGAGCAGATTGCCCATCATCAGTTACGTATCATATGCAAACTTGCTGAATGTACACCCTGTCCCATCATCCAGATCATTAATGAAGCTGTTAAACAGTACTGGAGCCGTCATTTACTCCTGGGGTACACTGCTAGTTGCTGACCTATAACTAGACTTTGTTCTGTTGATCAGCACTCTCTTGTTCTGACCTTTCAGTCATCATCCAGCTCATACATCAACAGTTTGTCTTGGAGAATTCTATGAGAAACAGTGTCAAAAGCCTTACTGAAGTCCAGGTAGACATTATCAACCACTCTCCCCTCATCTACCAGGCCAGTCATTTCATTGTAGAAGATTATAGAATTGGTCAAGCATGTTTTCCCCTTTGTGAAGCCATGGGGACTATTCTTATTGATTTCCTTTTCCTTAATATTTTCTTTCCTATCATTCAGTGTCCATCTTGCTTTATTACTTTTTTTTTTTGTGTTTGAGATGTTCTTACCTTCATGACGTCTAAGTCTTTGCTATATACTATATTATCAGAAGTAGTCATGAGAGATGATGAAGTGATTATGAAGATTAATCAATAATACTATAAAGTACTTTATTTTGCAAGTTTTATCAAGTCCGGTACTTCTTATGTTTCTAACTACTGTTTCATTTTTCAGAAGTCAAAAATATCCTGTGGGGACATCTCTACTTGTATGTGAAACTACAGATTTTATAGCATAGTATTTTTTACAGTGGATGGAAGCAAATGTCTAACTGTTTGAGTCATAGTTTTGCTAAATTTCGACAAAGGCAAGCATTCTGCAAGGCAACTTTAGAGTTTTGTTTGTGATTGCAGGAAAATATTGATTCCACTAATCTCCTTGGCTCCTATACCTGTATCTTGGTTTGATTAAGCATAGGATTCCACTTGAAATAATCACTTTAACAAATATTAACTGGAATTGTTGGATCTTAGAATATCCTGAGTTGGAAGAGACCTACGAGATTCATTGAGTCCAACTCCTGACTCCACACAGGGCAACCTAATAGTTAAACCATCTGTCTAAGAGCATTGTCCAAATGCTTCTTGAACACCAACAGGCCTGGGTCCATGACCGCTTCCCTGGGAAGCTTACTCCAGTGTTTGACCACCGTCTCAGTGGTGGTCGCTGACAGCTGTAAGTCATTCCCCAGCATCCTATCACCAGATACCAAAGCGGAGAGATCAACACCTCCCTCTCCATGCCCCCTCATGAGGAAGTTGTAGACAACAATGAGGTAATCCCTCAGTCTCCTCTAGGCTGAACGAACCTAGTATCCTCAGCTGCTCGGCATAAATCATGACCTCTAGTCCTTTCGCTATCTTTGTTGCTTTCCTTTGGACACAGTCTAATATTTTTACATCCTTCTTATATTCTGTAGCCCAAAACTGCATACTGTACTTGAGGCGAGGCCACGTCAGTGCTGAGTATAGTAGGACAATCACTTCTTTTGACCTGTTAGCTTTATTGTGCTTAATGCAGGATATGGCTGGCTGCTAGGCTTTTGACTGCCAGGGCACATTGTTAATTCATACTGAGCTTACCGTCAACCAAAATCCCCAGATCCCTTTCTGCAGTTCTGCACTCCAGTCTTTTGTCCTCGAATCGATACGTACATCCAGGATTACACCATCCCAGGTACAGAATCTAGCATTTCTCCTTATTAAATTTCATACAGTTGGTGATTGCTCAGCACTTTAATCTATCAAGATATCTCTGTAAGACCTCTCTACCTTTGAGGAAATCAACATCTCCTTCTTAACTTAGTATTATCAGCAAACTTAATTCATGTGCACTCAAATCCTGTGTCCAGATCATTGACAAAAACATTGAAGAGAACTTGCCCTAAATCTGAGCCCTGGGGAACACCACTATTGACTGTCCACCAGCCAGGTGTTACCCCATTTGCTACAACTCTTTGAGCCCATGCCTTCAGCCATTTTTTCATCCATCATATTGTGTACACATCTGGCTGTATACTGGACACTTTGTCCAGAAGGATACTCTGAGAGGCAGTATTAAAAGTTTGCTAAAATAATTTAAAAAAAAAACAAAAACAAAAACAAAAAAAAAAAAAACAAACACAAAACCACATTCATTACCTTCTCTTCATCCACTAGACAGTTAACCTTGTCATAAAAGGATATTAAGTTAGTAAGGTATGACTTTCTGTTCATGAACCCATGTTGGCTTTGACCAATGACTATATTGTCTTTCAAGCATTTTTCAATAACTCCCAGAATAATCTTCTCCATAATTTTACCAGGCATTGAATTGAGACTTACAGGTTTGTATTTACCAGGGTCTTCCTTACGGTCCTTCTCAAAAATTGGAATAATATTTGCTAACTTCCAGTTCCCTGGGACCTCTCCAAATTCCCAAGGCAATTTTTCTAATTCCAGAGCCTCCTATCTGTTGTGTAAGGGCACCTGGGAAAGCAAGGTAGATGACCAATGACAGCAAAGTGTCGTTCCACCAGTCAATCACCTTCTTAGACTCCTGGATGCTCCGCAACCTGTCCATTTCCCCCCAAAGCTCAGCCATCAAACAGAGCAGTTCTTCTAACTGGGCATATCTCTCTCAGGTGTTCTTGCTGCTGCCCTCAGACACCAATGGAAACCTTGGGCATACTCTGCAACCAGAGACTTAGATGGCTGCATGTTCCCTTGGGAGCTCTGTCTGGGTAGCTGCATTGGTCCCAGCGGGTGCTAATACCGCAGAGGACATGGCTTTCTGTTGAGTGGTCACCATTGCTCGAGCTCCCTATGGGGAGATTATGACTGGGGGCAGAAACCTGGGGACAGGTGATCTGGTCAGTGAGGCCACAGTCCCACGGTGTCTTGGTGTCCTTCAGAAGATGGTCACCCTTGCTGCTGCCTGGTCCCTCCCTACACACAGCTCAAGGTTGTCAGGGGCTCAGAAACCGCCTCAGACGCTCCCCTCCGGGTATCTCATAAGCCTCATAAGCCTCTGAGCACACGGCAACTGCTGCTGCTAGCCTTGGTTTCCCACAGTTTGGACCGTGATATACGCATAATGTTTGACTTCTTAAAGAGTCTATCATCAGGATTTGTTTATCTTCTAATGCAGAGTCTGCTCCAGAGGATGGTGTTAGTATCCCATGGAAGAAATTAAACAAAAACAAAAACAGAAACAAAAAAACAAAACCCCAAACCCAAGATACTTCAGTCTTTTCAAATACATTTTAAATATTCTGATGACATACATATAGATATGTGTATAAACCAAGTCTTCAAATTATTGTAAATTATAAGCACCAAGTCCCAGTCTTTGTCAACGACTCAAAAGGTCCCTTTATATTGATAAAAATCCTTAATAATGCAATAAGATTATCTGACAAAATGGGGGCTTGGACCATTCCTCTAAATCTGTGTTTTACCTTTTTGATAAACTTAAATCAAAGACTATTGAAGACCAAAGTTTTTCAGTGATTGAATACTTGAAGCTTCCACTGTCAACTTTGTGATATGTTGTCATTATGGACAAGAAAAAAAGAGTAGGAAAACATCAAAGCACTCTTCATCCTTCATCAAGACATACAAGTATGTATTTTATTATGCATATTGATTTTAATTTTAGGTTGAATTTTATGATCAGTGCATTGTAATGTATTGTACTTGGTTTTCAGGGAGGGGTTTTGCTTTATTTTAATTTTCATCAACATGTATAATAAGTATTTCTCCTATCCCACTGGGAATGAACTTTGCTTAAATCTCTTATTGTTTGAAAAATTGTAGGATTTTCTTTTTCCCTCTCCTCTCCTCTCCTCTCCTCCTCTCTCTCCTCTCCTCCTCTTCCCTCCCA
>NW_009615593.1:19731-22386 GCF_000690535.1 Cariama cristata
TATTGTGTTATTAAGTTTAGTTTTTTCTTTTCCCCTCTCCTCTCCTCTCCTCTCCTCTCCTCTCCTCTCCTCTCCTTTTCCCTCTCCTGCCCTCCCTTCTGCCTGCCTGTTCTTCTTCAGGCTCTTGGCTTTGTAATGGTCCAACTTCAAGCAGCTGAGGCAGACAGATTGTTTTTCATGGTCTGGTAGGTAAGACACCTTTTCAACATGTGGAAGATGTAGGTTCAACCTTCCTCAAGATGAGAAAAGTCTAGGATCCAATTCTTCCACTTCCATTAATCTATTATCTAAAAAGTACTCACAACCTTGGCTATAGCCCTAACCACATCAGAATTTTTGGTCAGCTCCCACTAAAATATTGGCATCTCTGTCCATAGAACAGTCATGTGTGACTACATTTAGATGTTCAAGGAGCTTTTAGGCTAAATAAGAAAACGTGCGATGACATTACAGGCCTATAGATTTAGGAAGTCTTGAAAAGAAGACAGATTAGATTGTTATTTTGGACTCAGTCATCTAAAATCCACTCTGTACTCTCTGAACTGGATGGGATTTAAGTAGACTATGACCTCAAATTATTAAATGATTGAATTACTTTATGTCAAAAACACTGGCAGCTGACCAGGTTGAAAAATCTGATGATAGCTAGTTTTGTTCCACCTTCAACAGCTCACTACAGCATGAGAAATGAAACTGCTGTATTATTCCCTGCCACAGATGGTATTCACAGGTTGAAATTAGTATTTATTAAAGTAATATCATCTTTATTAAAGTAATATCATCTTTTCTATCTATACTTCCCCTTTATTTTAAGAAAAGAGGCAGATGATTTTAAGTTTTAAAAGAATATGGAATAAACCTTCTCTCCCTCCCCAAATGGTTATATTGATAGAAGAAAATCTGTACTTTTAAGATACATTTTAAAAAATGTTTCTTAGAACACAGCAGGAAAAAAAGATTGTAATTTTTACGTAATTCCAGTTTGAAAATAATTGAAAGTGGCTGTCATATTACACAAAGCATAGGAATGCTGCTGAATACTTAGAGAGCAACCATGTAATTTCCTGAAAATAGTCCTTAAGTGATGTGCTGTCAATCAATGTTCTGATTTCTTTATTTTACAAAAATTCAGGTTATGAGTTATACTTTTCCTCCTAATTTGCTATTTTTCCTTTCCAAGGAGGAGCAAATTTGTACCAGATTCCTTGTAGACTCAAAAGGATATGGAATATATATCACAAAAAGAGAGTAAGAGATGTTTGTAAATCAGGGAAATCTGCATATCCTCATGAACTCCTTTCCTCAGTGAATCTCTCTCTCATTTTCTCATCTGTTATTGCATAATCTCACTCTAACTTAATAGGAGTTTAGTCCAACTGTAGATTGCAAGTTTGTCTTATAGAAACCAGCTTCATAGGCTCTTACAGGGAAAGTCAATTTCCAGTTCCTTTGCTCACGTAGTAGTACTTCATTCTACAAGTTGTTCTTTTGAGTTGCATTCTCGTCACCTAGCTTTGACCATAGACTAGTTTAACATCTATTCCATCCTTTTTACCTAAACTTAGAGGAGAAAGAATAATTGGTGGAATGAAGGACTTGTAGAGACAGAATTGCTTTGTCTCAAGATAGATCAAATGCTGGAGGAGTGGAATAATCTGCATCAATTCTGAACCTCTGAAAGTTCTTCTGAGTGGACCAGTACAGTGGCTGGTTTACATTCAGGGTCTAATTTTGATCTAGTATGAAAGATTCCTACCTGTAGATGTATTTCTAGATATAACATACATGACGGTTATATATATAAAATCTTATAGTCTATGTGTAGTATTATGCATTATAGCTCTTTTATGTAGAACATTACATTACACTTAAAATATATTATAGACAGAAAAAAAATATTATAGACAAAATAGGTAGATTTTTAAAATGCGTCCATTGAACATTGTGATGAAGATATACTGGGCTTACGTGGCAAGGTTTTGGTAGCAGCAGCGCTGCAGGGAGAAGAGCTGTCCCCATGTTGGACACAGCCATCCCCATTCGGCCCCAAAAAAGACTGGCTGCTGGCCAAAGCCAATCAGTGATGCTGGTGGTGCCTTTGTGATAGCATATTTAAGAAAATGTAGAAAACACTGTGCAACAGCTGTGTGAAAGATGAGATAATACAATGTGAGAGAAACAGCCCTGCAGACCCCCAGGTCAGTGCAGCAGGAGGGGAGGAGGTGCTCCAGGCACTGGAGCAGAAATTCCCCACCAGCCCTTGGTGCAGCCCATGGTGAGGCCGGCTGTCCCCCGGCAGCCCATGGAGGTTAATAGTGGAGCAGATACCTACACTACAGCCCAGGGAGGACCCCATACTGGAACAGGTGGGTGTGACCTGAAGGAAACTGCAACCTGTGCAGAGGCCACACCAGAACAGGCTCCTGGCAGGAGCTGCGGCCTTTGGAGAGGAGCCCATGCAGGAGTAGGTTTGCTGGCAGGACCTGTGACCGCATGGGGGACTCACGCTGGATCAGTCCATTCCTGAAGAACTGTACCCCATGGAAAGAACCCATGTTGGATCTGTTTTTGAAGAACCCTGTAGAAAGGACCCACATTGAAGAAATCTATGAAGGACTGTCTTCCATGGGTGGGACCCCAGACTGGAGGAGGGGA